>NW_028167299.1:0-211503 GCF_963513975.1 Fringilla coelebs | reverse complement strand
CAAGCCTTTCCACTCCCAAAAACATGCACATGGAAGGAGCTGCTGCAAAAGCGATGCTGTGCTCGCTGCTGCTCCTCCTGAAGCTCTGGCTGCTAAATCTGAGGCTTTCCTTCCAATTTCAAGCTGCAAAGCACTTGCTGAATTGCAGGGAAAGTCCGGGAGGCATTTGCTGTGCTGGCACACTTTCTCCTTCCTAGACAGAGTGGAAAAGCTTTTCCCTGCCGTGTAGGCGACAAGAGACGCATTAGACGGGCATCCGGAGCTGTCCGAAGGTAAGCGCCTGTTCCCGGCCTCTTTCGGCACAAGCCCCCGCTCCGGAGCGCACCGCGGCCGGCCGGAGGCTCTCTGCCGGCGAAGGTGCCTCGTCTCCGGCAAGGAAGCCTCAGCCGCTTCTCCTGCACACGGAGAGCGTGCTAGCTGCTGAAACGTGAAGAAAGAAGCTGCAGAACACTGGCACTGAGCGTGCAGCTTTCCAGCGGAGAGAAAAAGCTACTTGAACACTCTGCAAGCCTTTCCACTCCCAAAAACATGCACATGGAAGGAGCTGCTGCAAAAGCGATGCTGTGCTCGCTGCTGCTCCTCCTGAAGCTCTGGCTGCTAAATCTGAGGCTTTCCTTCCAATTTCAAGCTGCAAAGCACTTGCTGAATTGCAGGGAAAGTCCGGGAGGCATTTGCTCTGCTGGCACACTTTCTCCTTCCTAGACAGAGTGGAAAAGCTTTTCCCTGCCGTGTAGGCGACAAGAGACGCATTAGACGGGCATCCGGAGCTGTCCGAAGGTAAGCGCCTGTTGCCGGCCTCTTTCGGCACAAGCCCCCGCTCCGGAGCGCACCGCGGCCGGCCGGAGGCTCTCTGCCGGCGAAGGTGCCTCGTCTCCGGCAAGGAAGCCTCAGCCGCTTCTCCTGCACACGGAGAGCGTGCTAGCTGCTGAAACGTGAAGAAAGAAGCTGCAGAACACTGGCACTGAGCCTGCAGCTTTCCAGCGGAGAGAAAAAGCTACTTGAACACTCTGCAAGCCTTTCCACTCCCAAAAACATGCACATGGAAGGAGCTGCTGCAAAAGCGATGCTGTGCTCGCTGCTGCTCCTCCTGAAGCTCTGGCTGCTAAATCTGAGGCTTTCCTTCCAATTTCAAGCTGCAAAGCACTTGCTGAATTGCAGGGAAAGTCCGGGAGGCATTTGCTGTGCTGGCACACTTTCTCCTTCCTAGACAGAGTGGAAAAGCTTTTCCCTGCCGTGTAGGCGACAAGAGACGCATTAGACGGGCATCCGGAGCTGTCCGAAGGTAAGCGCCTGTTCCCGGCCTCTTTCGGCACAAGCCCCCGCTCCGGAGCGCACCGCGGCCGGCCGGAGGCTCTCTGCCGGCGAAGGTGCCTCGTCTCCGGCAAGGAAGCCTCAGCCGCTTCTCCTGCACACGGAGAGCGTGCTAGCTGCTGAAACGTGAAGAAAGAAGCTGCAGAACACTGGCACTGAGCGTGCAGCTTTCCAGCGGAGAGAAAAAGCTACTTGAACACTCTGCAAGCCTTTCCACTCCCAAAAACATGCACATGGAAGGAGCTGCTGCAAAAGCGATGCTGTGCTCGCTGCTGCTCCTCCTGAAGCTCTGGCTGCTAAATCTGAGGCTTTCCTTCCAATTTCAAGCTGCAAAGCACTTGCTGAATTGCAGGGAAAGTCCGGGAGGCATTTGCTGTGCTGGCACACTTTCTCCTTCCTAGACAGAGTGGAAAAGCTTTTCCCTGCCGTGTAGGCGACAAGAGACGCATTAGACGGGCATCCGGAGCTGTCCGAAGGTAAGCGCCTGTTCCCGGCCTCTTTCGGCACAAGCCCCCGCTCCGGAGCGCACCGCGGCCGGCCGGAGGCTCTCTGCCGGCGAAGGTGCCTCGTCTCCGGCAAGGAAGCCTCAGCCGCTTCTCCTGCACACGGAGAGCGTGCTAGCTGCTGAAACGTGAAGAAAGAAGCTGCAGAACACTGGCACTGAGCGTGCAGCTTTCCAGCGGAGAGAAAAAGCTACTTGAACACTCTGCAAGCCTTTCCACTCCCAAAAACATGCACATGGAAGGAGCTGCTGCAAAAGCGATGCTGTGCTCGCTGCTGCTCCTCCTGAAGCTCTGGCTGCTAAATCTGAGGCTTTCCTTCCAATTTCAAGCTGCAAAGCACTTGCTGAATTGCAGGGAAAGTCCGGGATGCATTTGCTCTGCTGGCACACTTTCTCCTTCCTAGACAGAGTGGAAAAGCTTTTCCCTGCCGTGTAGGCGACAAGAGACGCATTAGACGGGCATCCGGAGCTGTCCGAAGGTAAGCGCCTGTTCCCGGCCTCTTTCGGCACAAGCCCCCGCTCCGGAGCGCACCGCGGCCGGCCGGAGGCTCTCTGCCGGCGAAGGTGCCTCGTCTCCGGCAAGGAAGCCTCAGCCGCTTCTCCTGCACACGGAGAGCGTGCTAGCTGCTGAAACGTGAAGAAAGAAGCTGCAGAACACTGGCACTGAGCGTGCAGCTTTCCAGCGGAGAGAAAAAGCTACTTGAACACTCTGCAAGCCTTTCCACTCCCAAAAACATGCACATGGAAGGAGCTGCTGCAAAAGCGATGCTGTGCTCGCTGCTGCTCCTCCTGAAGCTCTGGCTGCTAAATCTGAGGCTTTCCTTCCAATTTCAAGCTGCAAAGCACTTGCTGAATTGCAGGGAAAGTCCGGGAGGCATTTGCTCTGCTGGCACACTTTCTCCTTCCTAGACAGAGTGGAAAAGCTTTTCCCTGCCGTGTAGGCGACAAGAGACGCATTAGACGGGCATCCGGAGCTGTCCGAAGGTAAGCGCCTGTTGCCGGCCTCTTTCGGCACAAGCCCCCGCTCCGGAGCGCACCGCGGCCGGCCGGAGGCTCTCTGCCGGCGAAGGTGCCTCGTCTCCGGCAAGGAAGCCTCAGCCGCTTCTCCTGCACACGGAGAGCGTGCTAGCTGCTGAAACGTGAAGAAAGAAGCTGCAGAACACTGGCACTGAGCGTGCAGCTTTCCAGCGGAGAGAAAAAGCTACTTGAACACTCTGCAAGCCTTTCCACTCCCAAAAACATGCACATGGAAGGAGCTGCTGCAAAAGCGATGCTGTGCTCGCTGCTGCTCCTCCTGAAGCTCTGGCTGCTAAATCTGAGGCTTTCCTTCCAATTTCAAGCTGCAAAGCACTTGCTGAATTGCAGGGAAAGTCCGGGAGGCATTTGCTCTGCTGGCACACTTTCTCCTTCCTAGACAGAGTGGAAAAGCTTTTCCCTGCCGTGTAGGCGACAAGAGACGCATTAGACGGGCATCCGGAGCTGTCCGAAGGTAAGCGCCTGTTCCCGGCCTCTTTCGGCACAAGCCCCCGCTCCGGAGCGCACCGCGGCCGGCCGGAGGCTCTCTGCCGGCGAAGGTGCCTCGTCTCCGGCAAGGAAGCCTCAGCCGCTTCTCCTGCACACGGAGAGCGTGCTAGCTGCTGAAACGTGAAGAAAGAAGCTGCAGAACACTGGCACTGAGCGTGCAGCTTTCCAGCGGAGAGAAAAAGCTACTTGAACACTCTGCAAGCCTTTCCACTCCCAAAAACATGCACATGGAAGGAGCTGCTGCAAAAGCGATGCTGTGCTCGCTGCTGCTCCTCCTGAAGCTCTGGCTGCTAAATCTGAGGCTTTCCTTCCAATTTCAAGCTGCAAAGCACTTGCTGAATTGCAGGGAAAGTCCGGGATGCATTTGCTCTGCTGGCACACTTTCTCCTTCCTAGACAGAGTGGAAAAGCTTTTCCCTGCCGTGTAGGCGACAAGAGACGCATTAGACGGGCATCCGGAGCTGTCCGAAGGTAAGCGCCTGTTCCCGGCCTCTTTCGGCACAAGCCCCCGCTCCGGAGCGCACCGCGGCCGGCCGGAGGCTCTCTGCCGGCGAAGGTGCCTCGTCTCCGGCAAGGAAGCCTCAGCCGCTTCTCCTGCACACGGAGAGCGTGCTAGCTGCTGAAACGTGAAGAAAGAAGCTGCAGAACACTGGCACTGAGCGTGCAGCTTTCCAGCGGAGAGAAAAAGCTACTTGAACACTCTGCAAGCCTTTCCACTCCCAAAAACATGCACATGGAAGGAGCTGCTGCAAAAGCGATGCTGTGCTCGCTGCTGCTCCTCCTGAAGCTCTGGCTGCTAAATCTGAGGCTTTCCTTCCAATTTCAAGCTGCAAAGCACTTGCTGAATTGCAGGGAAAGTCCGGGAGGCATTTGCTCTGCTGGCACACTTTCTCCTTCCTAGACAGAGTGGAAAAGCTTTTCCCTGCCGTGTAGGCGACAAGAGACGCATTAGACGGGCATCCGGAGCTGTCCGAAGGTAAGCGCCTGTTCCCGGCCTCTTTCGGCACAAGCCCCCGCTCCGGAGCGCACCGCGGCCGGCCGGAGGCTCTCTGCCGGCGAAGGTGCCTCGTCTCCGGCAAGGAAGCCTCAGCCGCTTCTCCTGCACACGGAGAGCGTGCTAGCTGCTGAAACGTGAAGAAAGAAGCTGCAGAACACTGGCACTGAGCGTGCAGCTTTCCAGCGGAGAGAAAAAGCTACTTGAACACTCTGCAAGCCTTTCCACTCCCAAAAACATGCACATGGAAGGAGCTGCTGCAAAAGCGATGCTGTGCTCGCTGCTGCTCCTCCTGAAGCTCTGGCTGCAAAATCTGAGGCTTTCCTTCCAATTTCAAGCTGCAAAGCACTTGCTGAATTGCAGGGAAAGTCCGGGAGGCATTTGCTCTGCTGGCACACTTTCTCCTTCCTAGACAGAGTGGAAAAGCTTTTCCCTGCCGTGTAGGCGACAAGAGACGCATTAGACGGGCATCCGGAGCTGTCCGAAGGTAAGCGCCTGTTGCCGGCCTCTTTCGGCACAAGCCCCCGCTCCGGAGCGCACCGCGGCCGGCCGGAGGCTCTCTGCCGGCGAAGGTGCCTCGTCTCCGGCAAGGAAGCCTCAGCCGCTTCTCCTGCACACGGAGAGCGTGCTAGCTGCTGAAACGTGAAGAAAGAAGCTGCAGAACACTGGCACTGAGCGTGCAGCTTTCCAGCGGAGAGAAAAAGCTACTTGAACACTCTGCAAGCCTTTCCACTCCCAAAAACATGCACATGGAAGGAGCTGCTGCAAAAGCGATGCTGTGCTCGCTGCTGCTCCTCCTGAAGCTCTGGCTGCTAAATCTGAGGCTTTCCTTCCAATTTCAAGCTGCAAAGCACTTGCTGAATTGCAGGGAAAGTCCGGGAGGCATTTGCTGTGCTGGCACACTTTCTCCTTCCTAGACAGAGTGGAAAAGCTTTTCCCTGCCGTGTAGGCGACAAGAGACGCATTAGACGGGCATCCGGAGCTGTCCGAAGGTAAGCGCCTGTTCCCGGCCTCTTTCGGCACAAGCCCCCGCTCCGGAGCGCACCGCGGCCGGCCGGAGGCTCTCTGCCGGCGAAGGTGCCTCGTCTCCGGCAAGGAAGCCTCAGCCGCTTCTCCTGCACACGGAGAGCGTGCTAGCTGCTGAAACGTGAAGAAAGAAGCTGCAGAACACTGGCACTGAGCGTGCAGCTTTCCAGCGGAGAGAAAAAGCTACTTGAACACTCTGCAAGCCTTTCCACTCCCAAAAACATGCACATGGAAGGAGCTGCTGCAAAAGCGATGCTGTGCTCGCTGCTGCTCCTCCTGAAGCTCTGGCTGCTAAATCTGAGGCTTTCCTTCCAATTTCAAGCTGCAAAGCACTTGCTGAATTGCAGGGAAAGTCCGGGAGGCATTTGCTGTGCTGGCACACTTTCTCCTTCCTAGACAGAGTGGAAAAGCTTTTCCCTGCCGTGTAGGCGACAAGAGACGCATTAGACGGGCATCCGGAGCTGTCCGAAGGTAAGCGCCTGTTCCCGGCCTCTTTCGGCACAAGCCCCCGCTCCGGAGCGCACCGCGGCCGGCCGGAGGCTCTCTGCCGGCGAAGGTGCCTCGTCTCCGGCAAGGAAGCCTCAGCCGCTTCTCCTGCACACGGAGAGCGTGCTAGCTGCTGAAACGTGAAGAAAGAAGCTGCAGAACACTGGCACTGAGCGTGCAGCTTTCCAGCGGAGAGAAAAAGCTACTTGAACACTCTGCAAGCCTTTCCACTCCCAAAAACATGCACATGGAAGGAGCTGCTGCAAAAGCGATGCTGTGCTCGCTGCTGCTCCTCCTGAAGCTCTGGCTGCTAAATCTGAGGCTTTCCTTCCAATTTCAAGCTGCAAAGCACTTGCTGAATTGCAGGGAAAGTCCGGGATGCATTTGCTCTGCTGGCACACTTTCTCCTTCCTAGACAGAGTGGAAAAGCTTTTCCCTGCCGTGTAGGCGACAAGAGACGCATTAGACGGGCATCCGGAGCTGTCCGAAGGTAAGCGCCTGTTCCCGGCCTCTTTCGGCACAAGCCCCCGCTCCGGAGCGCACCGCGGCCGGCCGGAGGCTCTCTGCCGGCGAAGGTGCCTCGTCTCCGGCAAGGAAGCCTCAGCCGCTTCTCCTGCACACGGAGAGCGTGCTAGCTGCTGAAACGTGAAGAAAGAAGCTGCAGAACACTGGCACTGAGCGTGCAGCTTTCCAGCGGAGAGAAAAAGCTACTTGAACACTCTGCAAGCCTTTCCACTCCCAAAAACATGCACATGGAAGGAGCTGCTGCAAAAGCGATGCTGTGCTCGCTGCTGCTCCTCCTGAAGCTCTGGCTGCTAAATCTGAGGCTTTCCTTCCAATTTCAAGCTGCAAAGCACTTGCTGAATTGCAGGGAAAGTCCGGGAGGCATTTGCTCTGCTGGCACACTTTCTCCTTCCTAGACAGAGTGGAAAAGCTTTTCCCTGCCGTGTAGGCGACAAGAGACGCATTAGACGGGCATCCGGAGCTGTCCGAAGGTAAGCGCCTGTTGCCGGCCTCTTTCGGCACAAGCCCCCGCTCCGGAGCGCACCGCGGCCGGCCGGAGGCTCTCTGCCGGCGAAGGTGCCTCGTCTCCGGCAAGGAAGCCTCAGCCGCTTCTCCTGCACACGGAGAGCGTGCTAGCTGCTGAAACGTGAAGAAAGAAGCTGCAGAACACTGGCACTGAGCGTGCAGCTTTCCAGCGGAGAGAAAAAGCTACTTGAACACTCTGCAAGCCTTTCCACTCCCAAAAACATGCACATGGAAGGAGCTGCTGCAAAAGCGATGCTGTGCTCGCTGCTGCTCCTCCTGAAGCTCTGGCTGCAAAATCTGAGGCTTTCCTTCCAATTTCAAGCTGCAAAGCACTTGCTGAATTGCAGGGAAAGTCCGGGAGGCATTTGCTCTGCTGGCACACTTTCTCCTTCCTAGACAGAGTGGAAAAGCTTTTCCCTGCCGTGTAGGCGACAAGAGACGCATTAGACGGGCATCCGGAGCTGTCCGAAGGTAAGCGCCTGTTGCCGGCCTCTTTCGGCACAAGCCCCCGCTCCGGAGCGCACCGCGGCCGGCCGGAGGCTCTCTGCCGGCGAAGGTGCCTCGTCTCCGGCAAGGAAGCCTCAGCCGCTTCTCCTGCACACGGAGAGCGTGCTAGCTGCTGAAACGTGAAGAAAGAAGCTGCAGAACACTGGCACTGAGCGTGCAGCTTTCCAGCGGAGAGAAAAAGCTACTTGAACACTCTGCAAGCCTTTCCACTCCCAAAAACATGCACATGGAAGGAGCTGCTGCAAAAGCGATGCTGTGCTCGCTGCTGCTCCTCCTGAAGCTCTGGCTGCAAAATCTGAGGCTTTCCTTCCAATTTCAAGCTGCAAAGCACTTGCTGAATTGCAGGGAAAGTCCGGGAGGCATTTGCTCTGCTGGCACACTTTCTCCTTCCTAGACAGAGTGGAAAAGCTTTTCCCTGCCGTGTAGGCGACAAGAGACGCATTAGACGGGCATCCGGAGCTGTCCGAAGGTAAGCGCCTGTTGCCGGCCTCTTTCGGCACAAGCCCCCGCTCCGGAGCGCACCGCGGCCGGCCGGAGGCTCTCTGCCGGCGAAGGTGCCTCGTCTCCGGCAAGGAAGCCTCAGCCGCTTCTCCTGCACACGGAGAGCGTGCTAGCTGCTGAAACGTGAAGAAAGAAGCTGCAGAACACTGGCACTGAGCGTGCAGCTTTCCAGCGGAGAGAAAAAGCTACTTGAACACTCTGCAAGCCTTTCCACTCCCAAAAACATGCACATGGAAGGAGCTGCTGCAAAAGCGATGCTGTGCTCGCTGCTGCTCCTCCTGAAGCTCTGGCTGCTAAATCTGAGGCTTTCCTTCCAATTTCAAGCTGCAAAGCACTTGCTGAATTGCAGGGAAAGTCCGGGAGGCATTTGCTGTGCTGGCACACTTTCTCCTTCCTAGACAGAGTGGAAAAGCTTTTCCCTGCCGTGTAGGCGACAAGAGACGCATTAGACGGGCATCCGGAGCTGTCCGAAGGTAAGCGCCTGTTCCCGGCCTCTTTCGGCACAAGCCCCCGCTCCGGAGCGCACCGCGGCCGGCCGGAGGCTCTCTGCCGGCGAAGGTGCCTCGTCTCCGGCAAGGAAGCCTCAGCCGCTTCTCCTGCACACGGAGAGCGTGCTAGCTGCTGAAACGTGAAGAAAGAAGCTGCAGAACACTGGCACTGAGCGTGCAGCTTTCCAGCGGAGAGAAAAAGCTACTTGAACACTCTGCAAGCCTTTCCACTCCCAAAAACATGCACATGGAAGGAGCTGCTGCAAAAGCGATGCTGTGCTCGCTGCTGCTCCTCCTGAAGCTCTGGCTGCTAAATCTGAGGCTTTCCTTCCAATTTCAAGCTGCAAAGCACTTGCTGAATTGCAGGGAAAGTCCGGGAGGCATTTGCTGTGCTGGCACACTTTCTCCTTCCTAGACAGAGTGGAAAAGCTTTTCCCTGCCGTGTAGGCGACAAGAGACGCATTAGACGGGCATCCGGAGCTGTCCGAAGGTAAGCGCCTGTTCCCGGCCTCTTTCGGCACAAGCCCCCGCTCCGGAGCGCACCGCGGCCGGCCGGAGGCTCTCTGCCGGCGAAGGTGCCTCGTCTCCGGCAAGGAAGCCTCAGCCGCTTCTCCTGCACACGGAGAGCGTGCTAGCTGCTGAAACGTGAAGAAAGAAGCTGCAGAACACTGGCACTGAGCGTGCAGCTTTCCAGCGGAGAGAAAAAGCTACTTGAACACTCTGCAAGCCTTTCCACTCCCAAAAACATGCACATGGAAGGAGCTGCTGCAAAAGCGATGCTGTGCTCGCTGCTGCTCCTCCTGAAGCTCTGGCTGCTAAATCTGAGGCTTTCCTTCCAATTTCAAGCTGCAAAGCACTTGCTGAATTGCAGGGAAAGTCCGGGATGCATTTGCTCTGCTGGCACACTTTCTCCTTCCTAGACAGAGTGGAAAAGCTTTTCCCTGCCGTGTAGGCGACAAGAGACGCATTAGACGGGCATCCGGAGCTGTCCGAAGGTAAGCGCCTGTTCCCGGCCTCTTTCGGCACAAGCCCCCGCTCCGGAGCGCACCGCGGCCGGCCGGAGGCTCTCTGCCGGCGAAGGTGCCTCGTCTCCGGCAAGGAAGCCTCAGCCGCTTCTCCTGCACACGGAGAGCGTGCTAGCTGCTGAAACGTGAAGAAAGAAGCTGCAGAACACTGGCACTGAGCGTGCAGCTTTCCAGCGGAGAGAAAAAGCTACTTGAACACTCTGCAAGCCTTTCCACTCCCAAAAACATGCACATGGAAGGAGCTGCTGCAAAAGCGATGCTGTGCTCGCTGCTGCTCCTCCTGAAGCTCTGGCTGCTAAATCTGAGGCTTTCCTTCCAATTTCAAGCTGCAAAGCACTTGCTGAATTGCAGGGAAAGTCCGGGAGGCATTTGCTCTGCTGGCACACTTTCTCCTTCCTAGACAGAGTGGAAAAGCTTTTCCCTGCCGTGTAGGCGACAAGAGACGCATTAGACGGGCATCCGGAGCTGTCCGAAGGTAAGCGCCTGTTGCCGGCCTCTTTCGGCACAAGCCCCCGCTCCGGAGCGCACCGCGGCCGGCCGGAGGCTCTCTGCCGGCGAAGGTGCCTCGTCTCCGGCAAGGAAGCCTCAGCCGCTTCTCCTGCACACGGAGAGCGTGCTAGCTGCTGAAACGTGAAGAAAGAAGCTGCAGAACACTGGCACTGAGCGTGCAGCTTTCCAGCGGAGAGAAAAAGCTACTTGAACACTCTGCAAGCCTTTCCACTCCCAAAAACATGCACATGGAAGGAGCTGCTGCAAAAGCGATGCTGTGCTCGCTGCTGCTCCTCCTGAAGCTCTGGCTGCAAAATCTGAGGCTTTCCTTCCAATTTCAAGCTGCAAAGCACTTGCTGAATTGCAGGGAAAGTCCGGGAGGCATTTGCTCTGCTGGCACACTTTCTCCTTCCTAGACAGAGTGGAAAAGCTTTTCCCTGCCGTGTAGGCGACAAGAGACGCATTAGACGGGCATCCGGAGCTGTCCGAAGGTAAGCGCCTGTTGCCGGCCTCTTTCGGCACAAGCCCCCGCTCCGGAGCGCACCGCGGCCGGCCGGAGGCTCTCTGCCGGCGAAGGTGCCTCGTCTCCGGCAAGGAAGCCTCAGCCGCTTCTCCTGCACACGGAGAGCGTGCTAGCTGCTGAAACGTGAAGAAAGAAGCTGCAGAACACTGGCACTGAGCGTGCAGCTTTCCAGCGGAGAGAAAAAGCTACTTGAACACTCTGCAAGCCTTTCCACTCCCAAAAACATGCACATGGAAGGAGCTGCTGCAAAAGCGATGCTGTGCTCGCTGCTGCTCCTCCTGAAGCTCTGGCTGCTAAATCTGAGGCTTTCCTTCCAATTTCAAGCTGCAAAGCACTTGCTGAATTGCAGGGAAAGTCCGGGAGGCATTTGCTGTGCTGGCACACTTTCTCCTTCCTAGACAGAGCGGAAAAGCTTTTCCCTGCCGTGTAGGCGACAAGAGACGCATTAGACGGGCATCCGGAGCTGTCCGAAGGTAAGCGCCTGTTGCCGGCCTCTTTCGGCACAAGCCCCCGCTCCGGAGCGCACCGCGGCCGGCCGGAGGCTCTCTGCCGGCGAAGGTGCCTCGTCTCCGGCAAGGAAGCCTCAGCCGCTTCTCCTGCACACGGAGAGCGTGCTAGCTGCTGAAACGTGAAGAAAGAAGCTGCAGAACACTGGCACTGAGCCTGCAGCTTTCCAGCGGAGAGAAAAAGCTACTTGAACACTCTGCAAGCCTTTCCACTCCCAAAAACATGCACATGGAAGGAGCTGCTGCAAAAGCGATGCTGTGCTCGCTGCTGCTCCTCCTGAAGCTCTGGCTGCTAAATCTGAGGCTTTCCTTCCAATTTCAAGCTGCAAAGCACTTGCTGAATTGCAGGGAAAGTCCGGGAGGCATTTGCTGTGCTGGCACACATTCTCCTTCCTAGACAGAGTGGAAAAGCTTTTCCCTGCCGTGTAGGCGACAAGAGACGCATTAGACGGGCATCCGGAGCTGTCCGAAGGTAAGCGCCTGTTCCCGGCCTCTTTCGGCACAAGCCCCCGCTCCGGAGCGCACCGCGGCCGGCCGGAGGCTCTCTGCCGGCGAAGGTGCCTCGTCTCCGGCAAGGAAGCCTCAGCCGCTTCTCCTGCACACGGAGAGCGTGCTAGCTGCTGAAACGTGAAGAAAGAAGCTGCAGAACACTGGCACTGAGCGTGCAGCTTTCCAGCGGAGAGAAAAAGCTACTTGAACACTCTGCAAGCCTTTCCACTCCCAAAAACATGCACATGGAAGGAGCTGCTGCAAAAGCGATGCTGTGCTCGCTGCTGCTCCTCCTGAAGCTCTGGCTGCTAAATCTGAGGCTTTCCTTCCAATTTCAAGCTGCAAAGCACTTGCTGAATTGCAGGGAAAGTCCGGGAGGCATTTGCTGTGCTGGCACACTTTCTCCTTCCTAGACAGAGTGGAAAAGCTTTTCCCTGCCGTGTAGGCGACAAGAGACGCATTAGACGGGCATCCGGAGCTGTCCGAAGGTAAGCGCCTGTTCCCGGCCTCTTTCGGCACAAGCCCCCGCTCCGGAGCGCACCGCGGCCGGCCGGAGGCTCTCTGCCGGCGAAGGTGCCTCGTCTCCGGCAAGGAAGCCTCAGCCGCTTCTCCTGCACACGGAGAGCGTGCTAGCTGCTGAAACGTGAAGAAAGAAGCTGCAGAACACTGGCACTGAGCCTGCAGCTTTCCAGCGGAGAGAAAAAGCTACTTGAACACTCTGCAAGCCTTTCCACTCCCAAAAACATGCACATGGAAGGAGCTGCTGCAAAAGCGATGCTGTGCTCGCTGCTGCTCCTCCTGAAGCTCTGGCTGCAAAATCTGAGGCTTTCCTTCCAATTTCAAGCTGCAAAGCACTTGCTGAATTGCAGGGAAAGTCCGGGAGGCATTTGCTCTGCTGGCACACTTTCTCCTTCCTAGACAGAGTGGAAAAGCTTTTCCCTGCCGTGTAGGCGACAAGAGACGCATTAGACGGGCATCCGGAGCTGTCCGAAGGTAAGCGCCTGTTGCCGGCCTCTTTCGGCACAAGCCCCCGCTCCGGAGCGCACCGCGGCCGGCCGGAGGCTCTCTGCCGGCGAAGGTGCCTCGTCTCCGGCAAGGAAGCCTCAGCCGCTTCTCCTGCACACGGAGAGCGTGCTAGCTGCTGAAACGTGAAGAAAGAAGCTGCAGAACACTGGCACTGAGCCTGCAGCTTTCCAGCGGAGAGAAAAAGCTACTTGAACACTCTGCAAGCCTTTCCACTCCCAAAAACATGCACATGGAAGGAGCTGCTGCAAAAGCGATGCTGTGCTCGCTGCTGCTCCTCCTGAAGCTCTGGCTGCTAAATCTGAGGCTTTCCTTCCAATTTCAAGCTGCAAAGCACTTGCTGAATTGCAGGGAAAGTCCGGGAGGCATTTGCTGTGCTGGCACACTTTCTCCTTCCTAGACAGAGTGGAAAAGCTTTTCCCTGCCGTGTAGGCGACAAGAGACGCATTAGACGGGCATCCGGAGCTGTCCGAAGGTAAGCGCCTGTTCCCGGCCTCTTTCGGCACAAGCCCCCGCTCCGGAGCGCACCGCGGCCGGCCGGAGGCTCTCTGCCGGCGAAGGTGCCTCGTCTCCGGCAAGGAAGCCTCAGCCGCTTCTCCTGCACACGGAGAGCGTGCTAGCTGCTGAAACGTGAAGAAAGAAGCTGCAGAACACTGGCACTGAGCGTGCAGCTTTCCAGCGGAGAGAAAAAGCTACTTGAACACTCTGCAAGCCTTTCCACTCCCAAAAACATGCACATGGAAGGAGCTGCTGCAAAAGCGATGCTGTGCTCGCTGCTGCTCCTCCTGAAGCTCTGGCTGCTAAATCTGAGGCTTTCCTTCCAATTTCAAGCTGCAAAGCACTTGCTGAATTGCAGGGAAAGTCCGGGAGGCATTTGCTGTGCTGGCACACTTTCTCCTTCCTAGACAGAGTGGAAAAGCTTTTCCCTGCCGTGTAGGCGACAAGAGACGCATTAGACGGGCATCCGGAGCTGTCCGAAGGTAAGCGCCTGTTCCCGGCCTCTTTCGGCACAAGCCCCCGCTCCGGAGCGCACCGCGGCCGGCCGGAGGCTCTCTGCCGGCGAAGGTGCCTCGTCTCCGGCAAGGAAGCCTCAGCCGCTTCTCCTGCACACGGAGAGCGTGCTAGCTGCTGAAACGTGAAGAAAGAAGCTGCAGAACACTGGCACTGAGCGTGCAGCTTTCCAGCGGAGAGAAAAAGCTACTTGAACACTCTGCAAGCCTTTCCACTCCCAAAAACATGCACATGGAAGGAGCTGCTGCAAAAGCGATGCTGTGCTCGCTGCTGCTCCTCCTGAAGCTCTGGCTGCTAAATCTGAGGCTTTCCTTCCAATTTCAAGCTGCAAAGCACTTGCTGAATTGCAGGGAAAGTCCGGGATGCATTTGCTCTGCTGGCACACTTTCTCCTTCCTAGACAGAGTGGAAAAGCTTTTCCCTGCCGTGTAGGCGACAAGAGACGCATTAGACGGGCATCCGGAGCTGTCCGAAGGTAAGCGCCTGTTCCCGGCCTCTTTCGGCACAAGCCCCCGCTCCGGAGCGCACCGCGGCCGGCCGGAGGCTCTCTGCCGGCGAAGGTGCCTCGTCTCCGGCAAGGAAGCCTCAGCCGCTTCTCCTGCACACGGAGAGCGTGCTAGCTGCTGAAACGTGAAGAAAGAAGCTGCAGAACACTGGCACTGAGCGTGCAGCTTTCCAGCGGAGAGAAAAAGCTACTTGAACACTCTGCAAGCCTTTCCACTCCCAAAAACATGCACATGGAAGGAGCTGCTGCAAAAGCGATGCTGTGCTCGCTGCTGCTCCTCCTGAAGCTCTGGCTGCTAAATCTGAGGCTTTCCTTCCAATTTCAAGCTGCAAAGCACTTGCTGAATTGCAGGGAAAGTCCGGGAGGCATTTGCTCTGCTGGCACACTTTCTCCTTCCTAGACAGAGTGGAAAAGCTTTTCCCTGCCGTGTAGGCGACAAGAGACGCATTAGACGGGCATCCGGAGCTGTCCGAAGGTAAGCGCCTGTTGCCGGCCTCTTTCGGCACAAGCCCCCGCTCCGGAGCGCACCGCGGCCGGCCGGAGGCTCTCTGCCGGCGAAGGTGCCTCGTCTCCGGCAAGGAAGCCTCAGCCGCTTCTCCTGCACACGGAGAGCGTGCTAGCTGCTGAAACGTGAAGAAAGAAGCTGCAGAACACTGGCACTGAGCGTGCAGCTTTCCAGCGGAGAGAAAAAGCTACTTGAACACTCTGCAAGCCTTTCCACTCCCAAAAACATGCACATGGAAGGAGCTGCTGCAAAAGCGATGCTGTGCTCGCTGCTGCTCCTCCTGAAGCTCTGGCTGCAAAATCTGAGGCTTTCCTTCCAATTTCAAGCTGCAAAGCACTTGCTGAATTGCAGGGAAAGTCCGGGAGGCATTTGCTCTGCTGGCACACTTTCTCCTTCCTAGACAGAGTGGAAAAGCTTTTCCCTGCCGTGTAGGCGACAAGAGACGCATTAGACGGGCATCCGGAGCTGTCCGAAGGTAAGCGCCTGTTGCCGGCCTCTTTCGGCACAAGCCCCCGCTCCGGAGCGCACCGCGGCCGGCCGGAGGCTCTCTGCCGGCGAAGGTGCCTCGTCTCCGGCAAGGAAGCCTCAGCCGCTTCTCCTGCACACGGAGAGCGTGCTAGCTGCTGAAACGTGAAGAAAGAAGCTGCAGAACACTGGCACTGAGCGTGCAGCTTTCCAGCGGAGAGAAAAAGCTACTTGAACACTCTGCAAGCCTTTCCACTCCCAAAAACATGCACATGGAAGGAGCTGCTGCAAAAGCGATGCTGTGCTCGCTGCTGCTCCTCCTGAAGCTCTGGCTGCTAAATCTGAGGCTTTCCTTCCAATTTCAAGCTGCAAAGCACTTGCTGAATTGCAGGGAAAGTCCGGGAGGCATTTGCTGTGCTGGCACACTTTCTCCTTCCTAGACAGAGTGGAAAAGCTTTTCCCTGCCGTGTAGGCGACAAGAGACGCATTAGACGGGCATCCGGAGCTGTCCGAAGGTAAGCGCCTGTTCCCGGCCTCTTTCGGCACAAGCCCCCGCTCCGGAGCGCACCGCGGCCGGCCGGAGGCTCTCTGCCGGCGAAGGTGCCTCGTCTCCGGCAAGGAAGCCTCAGCCGCTTCTCCTGCACACGGAGAGCGTGCTAGCTGCTGAAACGTGAAGAAAGAAGCTGCAGAACACTGGCACTGAGCGTGCAGCTTTCCAGCGGAGAGAAAAAGCTACTTGAACACTCTGCAAGCCTTTCCACTCCCAAAAACATGCACATGGAAGGAGCTGCTGCAAAAGCGATGCTGTGCTCGCTGCTGCTCCTCCTGAAGCTCTGGCTGCTAAATCTGAGGCTTTCCTTCCAATTTCAAGCTGCAAAGCACTTGCTGAATTGCAGGGAAAGTCCGGGAGGCATTTGCTGTGCTGGCACACTTTCTCCTTCCTAGACAGAGTGGAAAAGCTTTTCCCTGCCGTGTAGGCGACAAGAGACGCATTAGACGGGCATCCGGAGCTGTCCGAAGGTAAGCGCCTGTTCCCGGCCTCTTTCGGCACAAGCCCCCGCTCCGGAGCGCACCGCGGCCGGCCGGAGGCTCTCTGCCGGCGAAGGTGCCTCGTCTCCGGCAAGGAAGCCTCAGCCGCTTCTCCTGCACACGGAGAGCGTGCTAGCTGCTGAAACGTGAAGAAAGAAGCTGCAGAACACTGGCACTGAGCGTGCAGCTTTCCAGCGGAGAGAAAAAGCTACTTGAACACTCTGCAAGCCTTTCCACTCCCAAAAACATGCACATGGAAGGAGCTGCTGCAAAAGCGATGCTGTGCTCGCTGCTGCTCCTCCTGAAGCTCTGGCTGCTAAATCTGAGGCTTTCCTTCCAATTTCAAGCTGCAAAGCACTTGCTGAATTGCAGGGAAAGTCCGGGATGCATTTGCTCTGCTGGCACACTTTCTCCTTCCTAGACAGAGTGGAAAAGCTTTTCCCTGCCGTGTAGGCGACAAGAGACGCATTAGACGGGCATCCGGAGCTGTCCGAAGGTAAGCGCCTGTTCCCGGCCTCTTTCGGCACAAGCCCCCGCTCCGGAGCGCACCGCGGCCGGCCGGAGGCTCTCTGCCGGCGAAGGTGCCTCGTCTCCGGCAAGGAAGCCTCAGCCGCTTCTCCTGCACACGGAGAGCGTGCTAGCTGCTGAAACGTGAAGAAAGAAGCTGCAGAACACTGGCACTGAGCGTGCAGCTTTCCAGCGGAGAGAAAAAGCTACTTGAACACTCTGCAAGCCTTTCCACTCCCAAAAACATGCACATGGAAGGAGCTGCTGCAAAAGCGATGCTGTGCTCGCTGCTGCTCCTCCTGAAGCTCTGGCTGCTAAATCTGAGGCTTTCCTTCCAATTTCAAGCTGCAAAGCACTTGCTGAATTGCAGGGAAAGTCCGGGAGGCATTTGCTCTGCTGGCACACTTTCTCCTTCCTAGACAGAGTGGAAAAGCTTTTCCCTGCCGTGTAGGCGACAAGAGACGCATTAGACGGGCATCCGGAGCTGTCCGAAGGTAAGCGCCTGTTGCCGGCCTCTTTCGGCACAAGCCCCCGCTCCGGAGCGCACCGCGGCCGGCCGGAGGCTCTCTGCCGGCGAAGGTGCCTCGTCTCCGGCAAGGAAGCCTCAGCCGCTTCTCCTGCACACGGAGAGCGTGCTAGCTGCTGAAACGTGAAGAAAGAAGCTGCAGAACACTGGCACTGAGCGTGCAGCTTTCCAGCGGAGAGAAAAAGCTACTTGAACACTCTGCAAGCCTTTCCACTCCCAAAAACATGCACATGGAAGGAGCTGCTGCAAAAGCGATGCTGTGCTCGCTGCTGCTCCTCCTGAAGCTCTGGCTGCAAAATCTGAGGCTTTCCTTCCAATTTCAAGCTGCAAAGCACTTGCTGAATTGCAGGGAAAGTCCGGGAGGCATTTGCTCTGCTGGCACACTTTCTCCTTCCTAGACAGAGTGGAAAAGCTTTTCCCTGCCGTGTAGGCGACAAGAGACGCATTAGACGGGCATCCGGAGCTGTCCGAAGGTAAGCGCCTGTTGCCGGCCTCTTTCGGCACAAGCCCCCGCTCCGGAGCGCACCGCGGCCGGCCGGAGGCTCTCTGCCGGCGAAGGTGCCTCGTCTCCGGCAAGGAAGCCTCAGCCGCTTCTCCTGCACACGGAGAGCGTGCTAGCTGCTGAAACGTGAAGAAAGAAGCTGCAGAACACTGGCACTGAGCGTGCAGCTTTCCAGCGGAGAGAAAAAGCTACTTGAACACTCTGCAAGCCTTTCCACTCCCAAAAACATGCACATGGAAGGAGCTGCTGCAAAAGCGATGCTGTGCTCGCTGCTGCTCCTCCTGAAGCTCTGGCTGCTAAATCTGAGGCTTTCCTTCCAATTTCAAGCTGCAAAGCACTTGCTGAATTGCAGGGAAAGTCCGGGAGGCATTTGCTGTGCTGGCACACTTTCTCCTTCCTAGACAGAGCGGAAAAGCTTTTCCCTGCCGTGTAGGCGACAAGAGACGCATTAGACGGGCATCCGGAGCTGTCCGAAGGTAAGCGCCTGTTGCCGGCCTCTTTCGGCACAAGCCCCCGCTCCGGAGCGCACCGCGGCCGGCCGGAGGCTCTCTGCCGGCGAAGGTGCCTCGTCTCCGGCAAGGAAGCCTCAGCCGCTTCTCCTGCACACGGAGAGCGTGCTAGCTGCTGAAACGTGAAGAAAGAAGCTGCAGAACACTGGCACTGAGCGTGCAGCTTTCCAGCGGAGAGAAAAAGCTACTTGAACACTCTGCAAGCCTTTCCACTCCCAAAAACATGCACATGGAAGGAGCTGCTGCAAAAGCGATGCTGTGCTCGCTGCTGCTCCTCCTGAAGCTCTGGCTGCTAAATCTGAGGCTTTCCTTCCAATTTCAAGCTGCAAAGCACTTGCTGAATTGCAGGGAAAGTCCGGGAGGCATTTGCTGTGCTGGCACACTTTCTCCTTCCTAGACAGAGTGGAAAAGCTTTTCCCTGCCGTGTAGGCGACAAGAGACGCATTAGACGGGCATCCGGAGCTGTCCGAAGGTAAGCGCCTGTTCCCGGCCTCTTTCGGCACAAGCCCCCGCTCCGGAGCGCACCGCGGCCGGCCGGAGGCTCTCTGCCGGCGAAGGTGCCTCGTCTCCGGCAAGGAAGCCTCAGCCGCTTCTCCTGCACACGGAGAGCGTGCTAGCTGCTGAAACGTGAAGAAAGAAGCTGCAGAACACTGGCACTGAGCGTGCAGCTTTCCAGCGGAGAGAAAAAGCTACTTGAACACTCTGCAAGCCTTTCCACTCCCAAAAACATGCACATGGAAGGAGCTGCTGCAAAAGCGATGCTGTGCTCGCTGCTGCTCCTCCTGAAGCTCTGGCTGCTAAATCTGAGGCTTTCCTTCCAATTTCAAGCTGCAAAGCACTTGCTGAATTGCAGGGAAAGTCCGGGAGGCATTTGCTGTGCTGGCACACTTTCTCCTTCCTAGACAGAGTGGAAAAGCTTTTCCCTGCCGTGTAGGCGACAAGAGACGCATTAGACGGGCATCCGGAGCTGTCCGAAGGTAAGCGCCTGTTCCCGGCCTCTTTCGGCACAAGCCCCCGCTCCGGAGCGCACCGCGGCCGGCCGGAGGCTCTCTGCCGGCGAAGGTGCCTCGTCTCCGGCAAGGAAGCCTCAGCCGCTTCTCCTGCACACGGAGAGCGTGCTAGCTGCTGAAACGTGAAGAAAGAAGCTGCAGAACACTGGCACTGAGCGTGCAGCTTTCCAGCGGAGAGAAAAAGCTACTTGAACACTCTGCAAGCCTTTCCACTCCCAAAAACATGCACATGGAAGGAGCTGCTGCAAAAGCGATGCTGTGCTCGCTGCTGCTCCTCCTGAAGCTCTGGCTGCTAAATCTGAGGCTTTCCTTCCAATTTCAAGCTGCAAAGCACTTGCTGAATTGCAGGGAAAGTCCGGGAGGCATTTGCTCTGCTGGCACACTTTCTCCTTCCTAGACAGAGTGGAAAAGCTTTTCCCTGCCGTGTAGGCGACAAGAGACGCATTAGACGGGCATCCGGAGCTGTCCGAAGGTAAGCGCCTGTTGCCGGCCTCTTTCGGCACAAGCCCCCGCTCCGGAGCGCACCGCGGCCGGCCGGAGGCTCTCTGCCGGCGAAGGTGCCTCGTCTCCGGCAAGGAAGCCTCAGCCGCTTCTCCTGCACACGGAGAGCGTGCTAGCTGCTGAAACGTGAAGAAAGAAGCTGCAGAACACTGGCACTGAGCGTGCAGCTTTCCAGCGGAGAGAAAAAGCTACTTGAACACTCTGCAAGCCTTTCCACTCCCAAAAACATGCACATGGAAGGAGCTGCTGCAAAAGCGATGCTGTGCTCGCTGCTGCTCCTCCTGAAGCTCTGGCTGCAAAATCTGAGGCTTTCCTTCCAATTTCAAGCTGCAAAGCACTTGCTGAATTGCAGGGAAAGTCCGGGAGGCATTTGCTCTGCTGGCACACTTTCTCCTTCCTAGACAGAGTGGAAAAGCTTTTCCCTGCCGTGTAGGCGACAAGAGACGCATTAGACGGGCATCCGGAGCTGTCCGAAGGTAAGCGCCTGTTGCCGGCCTCTTTCGGCACAAGCCCCCGCTCCGGAGCGCACCGCGGCCGGCCGGAGGCTCTCTGCCGGCGAAGGTGCCTCGTCTCCGGCAAGGAAGCCTCAGCCGCTTCTCCTGCACACGGAGAGCGTGCTAGCTGCTGAAACGTGAAGAAAGAAGCTGCAGAACACTGGCACTGAGCGTGCAGCTTTCCAGCGGAGAGAAAAAGCTACTTGAACACTCTGCAAGCCTTTCCACTCCCAAAAACATGCACATGGAAGGAGCTGCTGCAAAAGCGATGCTGTGCTCGCTGCTGCTCCTCCTGAAGCTCTGGCTGCTAAATCTGAGGCTTTCCTTCCAATTTCAAGCTGCAAAGCACTTGCTGAATTGCAGGGAAAGTCCGGGAGGCATTTGCTGTGCTGGCACACTTTCTCCTTCCTAGACAGAGCGGAAAAGCTTTTCCCTGCCGTGTAGGCGACAAGAGACGCATTAGACGGGCATCCGGAGCTGTCCGAAGGTAAGCGCCTGTTGCCGGCCTCTTTCGGCACAAGCCCCCGCTCCGGAGCGCACCGCGGCCGGCCGGAGGCTCTCTGCCGGCGAAGGTGCCTCGTCTCCGGCAAGGAAGCCTCAGCCGCTTCTCCTGCACACGGAGAGCGTGCTAGCTGCTGAAACGTGAAGAAAGAAGCTGCAGAACACTGGCACTGAGCGTGCAGCTTTCCAGCGGAGAGAAAAAGCTACTTGAACACTCTGCAAGCCTTTCCACTCCCAAAAACATGCACATGGAAGGAGCTGCTGCAAAAGCGATGCTGTGCTCGCTGCTGCTCCTCCTGAAGCTCTGGCTGCAAAATCTGAGGCTTTCCTTCCAATTTCAAGCTGCAAAGCACTTGCTGAATTGCAGGGAAAGTCCGGGAGGCATTTGCTCTGCTGGCACACTTTCTCCTTCCTAGACAGAGTGGAAAAGCTTTTCCCTGCCGTGTAGGCGACAAGAGACGCATTAGACGGGCATCCGGAGCTGTCCGAAGGTAAGCGCCTGTTGCCGGCCTCTTTCGGCACAAGCCCCCGCTCCGGAGCGCACCGCGGCCGGCCGGAGGCTCTCTGCCGGCGAAGGTGCCTCGTCTCCGGCAAGGAAGCCTCAGCCGCTTCTCCTGCACACGGAGAGCGTGCTAGCTGCTGAAACGTGAAGAAAGAAGCTGCAGAACACTGGCACTGAGCGTGCAGCTTTCCAGCGGAGAGAAAAAGCTACTTGAACACTCTGCAAGCCTTTCCACTCCCAAAAACATGCACATGGAAGGAGCTGCTGCAAAAGCGATGCTGTGCTCGCTGCTGCTCCTCCTGAAGCTCTGGCTGCTAAATCTGAGGCTTTCCTTCCAATTTCAAGCTGCAAAGCACTTGCTGAATTGCAGGGAAAGTCCGGGAGGCATTTGCTGTGCTGGCACACTTTCTCCTTCCTAGACAGAGCGGAAAAGCTTTTCCCTGCCGTGTAGGCGACAAGAGACGCATTAGACGGGCATCCGGAGCTGTCCGAAGGTAAGCGCCTGTTGCCGGCCTCTTTCGGCACAAGCCCCCGCTCCGGAGCGCACCGCGGCCGGCCGGAGGCTCTCTGCCGGCGAAGGTGCCTCGTCTCCGGCAAGGAAGCCTCAGCCGCTTCTCCTGCACACGGAGAGCGTGCTAGCTGCTGAAACGTGAAGAAAGAAGCTGCAGAACACTGGCACTGAGCGTGCAGCTTTCCAGCGGAGAGAAAAAGCTACTTGAACACTCTGCAAGCCTTTCCACTCCCAAAAACATGCACATGGAAGGAGCTGCTGCAAAAGCGATGCTGTGCTCGCTGCTGCTCCTCCTGAAGCTCTGGCTGCTAAATCTGAGGCTTTCCTTCCAATTTCAAGCTGCAAAGCACTTGCTGAATTGCAGGGAAAGTCCGGGAGGCATTTGCTGTGCTGGCACACATTCTCCTTCCTAGACAGAGTGGAAAAGCTTTTCCCTGCCGTGTAGGCGACAAGAGACGCATTAGACGGGCATCCGGAGCTGTCCGAAGGTAAGCGCCTGTTCCCGGCCTCTTTCGGCACAAGCCCCCGCTCCGGAGCGCACCGCGGCCGGCCGGAGGCTCTCTGCCGGCGAAGGTGCCTCGTCTCCGGCAAGGAAGCCTCAGCCGCTTCTCCTGCACACGGAGAGCGTGCTAGCTGCTGAAACGTGAAGAAAGAAGCTGCAGAACACTGGCACTGAGCGTGCAGCTTTCCAGCGGAGAGAAAAAGCTACTTGAACACTCTGCAAGCCTTTCCACTCCCAAAAACATGCACATGGAAGGAGCTGCTGCAAAAGCGATGCTGTGCTCGCTGCTGCTCCTCCTGAAGCTCTGGCTGCTAAATCTGAGGCTTTCCTTCCAATTTCAAGCTGCAAAGCACTTGCTGAATTGCAGGGAAAGTCCGGGAGGCATTTGCTGTGCTGGCACACTTTCTCCTTCCTAGACAGAGTGGAAAAGCTTTTCCCTGCCGTGTAGGCGACAAGAGACGCATTAGACGGGCATCCGGAGCTGTCCGAAGGTAAGCGCCTGTTCCCGGCCTCTTTCGGCACAAGCCCCCGCTCCGGAGCGCACCGCGGCCGGCCGGAGGCTCTCTGCCGGCGAAGGTGCCTCGTCTCCGGCAAGGAAGCCTCAGCCGCTTCTCCTGCACACGGAGAGCGTGCTAGCTGCTGAAACGTGAAGAAAGAAGCTGCAGAACACTGGCACTGAGCGTGCAGCTTTCCAGCGGAGAGAAAAAGCTACTTGAACACTCTGCAAGCCTTTCCACTCCCAAAAACATGCACATGGAAGGAGCTGCTGCAAAAGCGATGCTGTGCTCGCTGCTGCTCCTCCTGAAGCTCTGGCTGCTAAATCTGAGGCTTTCCTTCCAATTTCAAGCTGCAAAGCACTTGCTGAATTGCAGGGAAAGTCCGGGAGGCATTTGCTGTGCTGGCACACTTTCTCCTTCCTAGACAGAGTGGAAAAGCTTTTCCCTGCCGTGTAGGCGACAAGAGACGCATTAGACGGGCATCCGGAGCTGTCCGAAGGTAAGCGCCTGTTGCCGGCCTCTTTCGGCACAAGCCCCCGCTCCGGAGCGCACCGCGGCCGGCCGGAGGCTCTCTGCCGGCGAAGGTGCCTCGTCTCCGGCAAGGAAGCCTCAGCCGCTTCTCCTGCACACGGAGAGCGTGCTAGCTGCTGAAACGTGAAGAAAGAAGCTGCAGAACACTGGCACTGAGCGTGCAGCTTTCCAGCGGAGAGAAAAAGCTACTTGAACACTCTGCAAGCCTTTCCACTCCCAAAAACATGCACATGGAAGGAGCTGCTGCAAAAGCGATGCTGTGCTCGCTGCTGCTCCTCCTGAAGCTCTGGCTGCAAAATCTGAGGCTTTCCTTCCAATTTCAAGCTGCAAAGCACTTGCTGAATTGCAGGGAAAGTCCGGGAGGCATTTGCTCTGCTGGCACACTTTCTCCTTCCTAGACAGAGTGGAAAAGCTTTTCCCTGCCGTGTAGGCGACAAGAGACGCATTAGACGGGCATCCGGAGCTGTCCGAAGGTAAGCGCCTGTTGCCGGCCTCTTTCGGCACAAGCCCCCGCTCCGGAGCGCACCGCGGCCGGCCGGAGGCTCTCTGCCGGCGAAGGTGCCTCGTCTCCGGCAAGGAAGCCTCAGCCGCTTCTCCTGCACACGGAGAGCGTGCTAGCTGCTGAAACGTGAAGAAAGAAGCTGCAGAACACTGGCACTGAGCGTGCAGCTTTCCAGCGGAGAGAAAAAGCTACTTGAACACTCTGCAAGCCTTTCCACTCCCAAAAACATGCACATGGAAGGAGCTGCTGCAAAAGCGATGCTGTGCTCGCTGCTGCTCCTCCTGAAGCTCTGGCTGCTAAATCTGAGGCTTTCCTTCCAATTTCAAGCTGCAAAGCACTTGCTGAATTGCAGGGAAAGTCCGGGAGGCATTTGCTGTGCTGGCACACTTTCTCCTTCCTAGACAGAGCGGAAAAGCTTTTCCCTGCCGTGTAGGCGACAAGAGACGCATTAGACGGGCATCCGGAGCTGTCCGAAGGTAAGCGCCTGTTGCCGGCCTCTTTCGGCACAAGCCCCCGCTCCGGAGCGCACCGCGGCCGGCCGGAGGCTCTCTGCCGGCGAAGGTGCCTCGTCTCCGGCAAGGAAGCCTCAGCCGCTTCTCCTGCACACGGAGAGCGTGCTAGCTGCTGAAACGTGAAGAAAGAAGCTGCAGAACACTGGCACTGAGCGTGCAGCTTTCCAGCGGAGAGAAAAAGCTACTTGAACACTCTGCAAGCCTTTCCACTCCCAAAAACATGCACATGGAAGGAGCTGCTGCAAAAGCGATGCTGTGCTCGCTGCTGCTGCTCCTGAAGCTCTGGCTGCTAAATCTGAGGCTTTCCTTCCAATTTCAAGCTGCAAAGCACTTGCTGAATTGCAGGGAAAGTCCGGGAGGCATTTGCTGTGCTGGCACACATTCTCCTTCCTAGACAGAGTGGAAAAGCTTTTCCCTGCCGTGTAGGCGACAAGAGACGCATTAGACGGGCATCCGGAGCTCTCCGAAGGTAAGCGCCTGTTCCCGGCCTCTTTCGGCACAAGCCCCCGCTCCGGAGCGCACCGCGGCCGGCCGGAGGCTCTCTGCCGGCGAAGGTGCCTCGTCTCCGGCAAGGAAGCCTCAGCCGCTTCTCCTGCACACGGAGAGCGTGCTAGCTGCTGAAACGTGAAGAAAGAAGCTGCAGAACACTGGCACTGAGCGTGCAGCTTTCCAGCGGAGAGTAAAAGCTACTTGAACACTCTGCAAGCCTTTCCACTCCCAAAAACATGCACATGGAAGGAGCTGCTGCAAAAGCGATGCTGTGCTCGCTGCTGCTGCTCCTGAAGCTCTGGCTGCTAAATCTGAGGCTTTCCTTCCAATTTCAAGCTGCAAAGCACTTGCTGAATTGCAGGGAAAGTCCGGGAGGCATTTGCTGTGCTGGCACACTTTCTCCTTCCTAGACAGAGTGGAAAAGCTTTTCCCTGCCGTGTAGGCGACAAGAGACGCATTAGACGGGCATCCGGAGCTGTCCGAAGGTAAGCGCCTGTTCCCGGCCTCTTTCGGCACAAGCCCCCGCTCCGGAGCGCACCGCGGCCGGCCGGAGGCTCTCTGCCGGCGAAGGTGCCTCGTCTCCGGCAAGGAAGCCTCAGCCGCTTCTCCTGCACACGGAGAGCGTGCTAGCTGCTGAAACGTGAAGAAAGAAGCTGCAGAACACTGGCACTGAGCGTGCAGCTTTCCAGCGGAGAGAAAAAGCTACTTGAACACTCTGCAAGCCTTTCCACTCCCAAAAACATGCACATGGAAGGAGCTGCTGCAAAAGCGATGCTGTGCTCGCTGCTGCTCCTCCTGAAGCTCTGGCTGCTAAATCTGAGGCTTTCCTTCCAATTTCAAGCTGCAAAGCACTTGCTGAATTGCAGGGAAAGTCCGGGAGGCATTTGCTGTGCTGGCACACTTTCTCCTTCCTAGACAGAGTGGAAAAGCTTTTCCCTGCCGTGTAGGCGACAAGAGACGCATTAGACGGGCATCCGGAGCTGTCCGAAGGTAAGCGCCTGTTGCCGGCCTCTTTCGGCACAAGCCCCCGCTCCGGAGCGCACCGCGGCCGGCCGGAGGCTCTCTGCCGGCGAAGGTGCCTCGTCTCCGGCAAGGAAGCCTCAGCCGCTTCTCCTGCACACGGAGAGCGTGCTAGCTGCTGAAACGTGAAGAAAGAAGCTGCAGAACACTGGCACTGAGCGTGCAGCTTTCCAGCGGAGAGAAAAAGCTACTTGAACACTCTGCAAGCCTTTCCACTCCCAAAAACATGCACATGGAAGGAGCTGCTGCAAAAGCGATGCTGTGCTCGCTGCTGCTGCTCCTGAAGCTCTGGCTGCTAAATCTGAGGCTTTCCTTCCAATTTCAAGCTGCAAAGCACTTGCTGAATTGCAGGGAAAGTCCGGGAGGCATTTGCTCTGCTGGCACACATTCTCCTTCCTAGACAGAGTGGAAAAGCTTTTCCCTGCCGTGTAGGCGACAAGAGACGCATTAGACGGGCATCCGGAGCTGTCCGAAGGTAAGCGCCTGTTCCCGGCCTCTTTCGGCACAAGCCCCCGCTCCGGAGCGCACCGCGGCCGGCCGGAGGCTCTCTGCCGGCGAAGGTGCCTCGTCTCCGGCAAGGAAGCCTCAGCCGCTTCTCCTGCACACGGAGAGCGTGCTAGCTGCTGAAACGTGAAGAAAGAAGCTGCAGAACACTGGCACTGAGCGTGCAGCTTTCCAGCGGAGAGAAAAAGCTACTTGAACACTCTGCAAGCCTTTCCACTCCCAAAAACATGCACATGGAAGGAGCTGCTGCAAAAGCGATGCTGTGCTCGCTGCTGCTCCTCCTGAAGCTCTGGCTGCTAAATCTGAGGCTTTCCTTCCAATTTCAAGCTGCAAAGCACTTGCTGAATTGCAGGGAAAGTCCGGGAGGCATTTGCTGTGCTGGCACACTTTCTCCTTCCTAGACAGAGTGGAAAAGCTTTTCCCTGCCGTGTAGGCGACAAGAGACGCATTAGACGGGCATCCGGAGCTGTCCGAAGGTAAGCGCCTGTTGCCGGCCTCTTTCGGCACAAGCCCCCGCTCCGGAGCGCACCGCGGCCGGCCGGAGGCTCTCTGCCGGCGAAGGTGCGTCGTCTCCGGCAAGGAAGCCTCAGCCGCTTCTCCTGCACACGGAGAGCGTGCTAGCTGCTGAAACGTGAAGAAAGAAGCTGCAGAACACTGGCACTGAGCGTGCAGCTTTCCAGCGGAGAGAAAAAGCTACTTGAACACTCTGCAAGCCTTTCCACTCCCAAAAACATGCACATGGAAGGAGCTGCTGCAAAAGCGATGCTGTGCTCGCTGCTGCTCCTCCTGAAGCTCTGGCTGCTAAATCTGAGGCTTTCCTTCCAATTTCAAGCTGCAAAGCACTTGCTGAATTGCAGGGAAAGTCCGGGAGGCATTTGCTCTGCTGGCACACTTTCTCCTTCCTAGACAGAGTGGAAAAGCTTTTCCCTGCCGTGTAGGCGACAAGAGACGCATTAGACGGGCATCCGGAGCTGTCCGAAGGTAAGCGCCTGTTCCCGGCCTCTTTCGGCACAAGCCCCCGCTCCGGAGCGCACCGCGGCCGGCCGGAGGCTCTCAGCCGGCGAAGGTGCCTCGTCTCCGGCAAGGAAGCCTCAGCCGCTTCTCCTGCACACGGAGAGCGTGCTAGCTGCTGAAACGTGAAGAAAGAAGCTGCAGAACACTGGCACTGAGCGTGCAGCTTTCCAGCGGAGAGAAAAAGCTACTTGAACACTCTGCAAGCCTTTCCACTCCCAAAAACATGCACATGGAAGGAGCTGCTGCAAAAGCGATGCTGTGCTCGCTGCTGCTCCTCCTGAAGCTCTGGCTGCTAAATCTGAGGCTTTCCTTCCAATTTCAAGCTGCAAAGCACTTGCTGAATTGCAGGGAAAGTCCGGGAGGCATTTGCTGTGCTGGCACACTTTCTCCTTCCTAGACAGAGTGGAAAAGCTTTTCCCTGCCGTGTAGGCGACAAGAGACGCATTAGACGGGCATCCGGAGCTGTCCGAAGGTAAGCGCCTGTTCCCGGCCTCTTTCGGCACAAGCCCCCGCTCCGGAGCGCACCGCGGCCGGCCGGAGGCTCTCTGCCGGCGAAGGTGCCTCGTCTCCGGCAAGGAAGCCTCAGCCGCTTCTCCTGCACACGGAGAGCGTGCTAGCTGCTGAAACGTGAAGAAAGAAGCTGCAGAACACTGGCACTGAGCGTGCAGCTTTCCAGCGGAGAGAAAAAGCTACTTGAACACTCTGCAAGCCTTTCCACTCCCAAAAACATGCACATGGAAAGAGCTGCTGCAAAAGCGATGCTGTGCTCGCTGCTGCTCCTCCTGAAGCTCTGGCTGCTAAATCTGAGGCTTTCCTTCCAATTTCAAGCTGCAAAGCACTTGCTGAATTGCAGGGAAAGTCCGGGAGGCATTTGCTCTGCTGGCACACTTTCTCCTTCCTAGACAGAGTGGAAAAGCTTTTCCCTGCCGTGTAGGCGACAAGAGACGCATTAGACGGGCATCCGGAGCTGTCCGAAGGTAAGCGCCTGTTCCCGGCCTCTTTCGGCACAAGCCCCCGCTCCGGAGCGCACCGCGGCCGGCCGGAGGCTCTCTGCCGGCGAAGGTGCCTCGTCTCCGGCAAGGAAGCCTCAGCCGCTTCTCCTGCACACGGAGAGCGTGCTAGCTGCTGAAACGTGAAGAAAGAAGCTGCAGAACACTGGCACTGAGCGTGCAGCTTTCCAGCGGAGAGAAAAAGCTACTTGAACACTCTGCAAGCCTTTCCACTCCCAAAAACATGCACATGGAAGGAGCTGCTGCAAAAGCGATGCTGTGCTCGCTGCTGCTCCTCCTGAAGCTCTGGCTGCTAAATCTGAGGCTTTCCTTCCAATTTCAAGCTGCAAAGCACTTGCTGAATTGCAGGGAAAGTCCGGGAGGCATTTGCTGTGCTGGCACACTTTCTCCTTCCTAGACAGAGTGGAAAAGCTTTTCCCTGCCGTGTAGGCGACAAGAGACGCATTAGACGGGCATCCGGAGCTGTCCGAAGGTAAGCGCCTGTTGCCGGCCTCTTTCGGCACAAGCCCCCGCTCCGGAGCGCACCGCGGCCGGCCGGAGGCTCTCTGCCGGCGAAGGTGCCTCGTCTCCGGCAAGGAAGCCTCAGCCGCTTCTCCTGCACACGGAGAGCGTGCTAGCTGCTGAAACGTGAAGAAAGAAGCTGCAGAACACTGGCACTGAGCCTGCAGCTTTCCAGCGGAGAGAAAAAGCTACTTGAACACTCTGCAAGCCTTTCCACTCCCAAAAACATGCACATGGAAGGAGCTGCTGCAAAAGCGATGCTGTGCTCGCTGCTGCTCCTCCTGAAGCTCTGGCTGCTAAATCTGAGGCTTTCCTTCCAATTTCAAGCTGCAAAGCACTTGCTGAATTGCAGGGAAAGTCCGGGAGGCATTTGCTGTGCTGGCACACTTTCTCCTTCCTAGACAGAGTGGAAAAGCTTTTCCCTGCCGTGTAGGCGACAAGAGACGCATTAGACGGGCATCCGGAGCTGTCCGAAGGTAAGCGCCTGTTGCCGGCCTCTTTCGGCACAAGCCCCCGCTCCGGAGCGCACCGCGGCCGGCCGGAGGCTCTCTGCCGGCGAAGGTGCCTCGTCTCCGGCAAGGAAGCCTCAGCCGCTTCTCCTGCACACGGAGAGCGTGCTAGCTGCTGAAACGTGAAGAAAGAAGCTGCAGAACACTGGCACTGAGCCTGCAGCTTTCCAGCGGAGAGAAAAAGCTACTTGAACACTCTGCAAGCCTTTCCACTCCCAAAAACATGCACATGGAAGGAGCTGCTGCAAAAGCGATGCTGTGCTCGCTGCTGCTCCTCCTGAAGCTCTGGCTGCTAAATCTGAGGCTTTCCTTCCAATTTCAAGCTGCAAAGCACTTGCTGAATTGCAGGGAAAGTCCGGGAGGCATTTGCTCTGCTGGCACACTTTCTCCTTCCTAGACAGAGTGGAAAAGCTTTTCCCTGCCGTGTAGGCGACAAGAGACGCATTAGACGGGCATCCGGAGCTGTCCGAAGGTAAGCGCCTGTTGCCGGCCTCTTTCGGCACAAGCCCCCGCTGCGGAGCGCACCGCGGCCGGCCGGAGGCTCTCTGCCGGCGAAAGTGCCTCGTCTCCGGCAAGGAAGCCTCAGCCGCTTCTCCTGCACACGGAGAGCGTGCTAGCTGCTGAAACGTGAAGAAAGAAGCTGCAGAACACTGGCACTGAGCGTGCAGCTTTCCAGCGGAGAGAAAAAGCTACTTGAACACTCTGCAAGCCTTTCCACTCCCAAAAACATGCACATGGAAGGAGCTGCTGCAAAAGCGATGCTGTGCTCGCTGCTGCTCCTCCTGAAGCTCTGGCTGCTAAATCTGAGGCTTTCCTTCCAATTTCAAGCTGCAAAGCACTTGCTGAATTGCAGGGAAAGTCCGGGAGGCATTTGCTCTGCTGGCACACTTTCTCCTTCCTAGACAGAGCGGAAAAGCTTTTCCCTGCCGTGTAGGCGACAAGAGACGCATTAGACGGGCATCCGGAGCTGTCCGAAGGTAAGCGCCTGTTCCCGGCCTCTTTCGGCACAAGCCCCCGCTCCGGAGCGCACCGCGGCCGGCCGGAGGCTCTCAGCCGGCGAAGGTGCCTCGTCTCCGGCAAGGAAGCCTCAGCCGCTTCTCCTGCACACGGAGAGCGTGCTAGCTGCTGAAACGTGAAGAAAGAAGCTGCAGAACACTGGCACTGAGCGTGCAGCTTTCCAGCGGAGAGAAAAAGCTACTTGAACACTCTGCAAGCCTTTCCACTCCCAAAAACATGCACATGGAAGGAGCTGCTGCAAAAGCGATGCTGTGCTCGCTGCTGCTCCTCCTGAAGCTCTGGCTGCTAAATCTGAGGCTTTCCTTCCAATTTCAAGCTGCAAAGCACTTGCTGAATTGCAGGGAAAGTCCGGGAGGCATTTGCTGTGCTGGCACACTTTCTCCTTCCTAGACAGAGTGGAAAAGCTTTTCCCTGCCGTGTAGGCGACAAGAGACGCATTAGACGGGCATCCGGAGCTGTCCGAAGGTAAGCGCCTGTTCCCGGCCTCTTTCGGCACAAGCCCCCGCTGCGGAGCGCACCGCGGCCGGCCGGAGGCTCTCTGCCGGCGAAGGTGCCTCGTCTCCGGCAAGGAAGCCTCAGCCGCTTCTCCTGCACACGGAGAGCGTGCTAGCTGCTGAAACGTGAAGAAAGAAGCTGCAGAACACTGGCACTGAGCGTGCAGCTTTCCAGCGGAGAGAAAAAGCTACTTGAACACTCTGCAAGCCTTTCCACTCCCAAAAACATGCACATGGAAGGAGCTGCTGCAAAAGCGATGCTGTGCTCGCTGCTGCTCCTCCTGAAGCTCTGGCTGCTAAATCTGAGGCTTTCCTTCCAATTTCAAGCTGCAAAGCACTTGCTGAATTGCAGGGAAAGTCCGGGAGGCATTTGCTGTGCTGGCACACTTTCTCCTTCCTAGACAGAGTGGAAAAGCTTTTCCCTGCCGTGTAGGCGACAAGAGACGCATTAGACGGGCATCCGGAGCTGTCCGAAGGTAAGCGCCTGTTGCCGGCCTCTTTCGGCACAAGCCCCCGCTCCGGAGCGCACCGCGGCCGGCCGGAGGCTCTCTGCCGGCGAAGGTGCCTCGTCTCCGGCAAGGAAGCCTCAGCCGCTTCTCCTGCACACGGAGAGCGTGCTAGCTGCTGAAACGTGAAGAAAGAAGCTGCAGAACACTGGCACTGAGCGTGCAGCTTTCCAGCGGAGAGAAAAAGCTACTTGAACACTCTGCAAGCCTTTCCACTCCCAAAAACATGCACATGGAAGGAGCTGCTGCAAAAGCGATGCTGTGCTCGCTGCTGCTCCTCCTGAAGCTCTGGCTGCTAAATCTGAGGCTTTCCTTCCAATTTCAAGCTGCAAAGCACTTGCTGAATTGCAGGGAAAGTCCGGGAGGCATTTGCTGTGCTGGCACACTTTCTCCTTCCTAGACAGAGTGGAAAAGCTTTTCCCTGCCGTGTAGGCGACAAGAGACGCATTAGACGGGCATCCGGAGCTGTCCGAAGGTAAGCGCCTGTTCCCGGCCTCTTTCGGCACAAGCCCCCGCTCCGGAGCGCACCGCGGCCGGCCGGAGGCTCTCTGCCGGCGAAGGTGCCTCGTCTCCGGCAAGGAAGCCTCAGCCGCTTCTCCTGCACACGGAGAGCGTGCTAGCTGCTGAGACGTGAAGAAAGAAGCTGCAGAACACTGGCACTGAGCGTGCAGCTTTCCAGCGGAGAGAAAAAGCTACTTGAACACTCTGCAAGCCTTTCCACTCCCAAAAACATGCACATGGAAGGAGCTGCTGCAAAAGCGATGCTGTGCTCGCTGCTGCTCCTCCTGAAGCTCTGGCTGCTAAATCTGAGGCTTTCCTTCCAATTTCAAGCTGCAAAGCACTTGCTGAATTGCAGGGAAAGTCCGGGAGGCATTTGCTGTGCTGGCACACTTTCTCCTTCCTAGACAGAGTGGAAAAGCTTTTCCCTGCCGTGTAGGCGACAAGAGACGCATTAGACGGGCATCCGGAGCTGTCCGAAGGTAAGCGCCTGTTCCCGGCCTCTTTCGGCACAAGCCCCCGCTCCGGAGCGCACCGCGGCCGGCCGGAGGCTCTCTGCCGGCGAAGGTGCCTCGTCTCCGGCAAGGAAGCCTCAGCCGCTTCTCCTGCACACGGAGAGCGTGCTAGCTGCTGAAACGTGAAGAAAGAAGCTGCAGAACACTGGCACTGAGCCTGCAGCTTTCCAGCGGAGAGAAAAAGCTACTTGAACACTCTGCAAGCCTTTCCACTCCCAAAAACATGCACATGGAAGGAGCTGCTGCAAAAGCGATGCTGTGCTCGCTGCTGCTCCTCCTGAAGCTCTGGCTGCTAAATCTGAGGCTTTCCTTCCAATTTCAAGCTGCAAAGCACTTGCTGAATTGCAGGGAAAGTCCGGGAGGCATTTGCTGTGCTGGCACACTTTCTCCTTCCTAGACAGAGTGGAAAAGCTTTTCCCTGCCGTGTAGGCGACAAGAGACGCATTAGACGGGCATCCGGAGCTGTCCGAAGGTAAGCGCCTGTTCCCGGCCTCTTTCGGCACAAGCCCCCGCTCCGGAGCGCACCGCGGCCGGCCGGAGGCTCTCTGCCGGCGAAGGTGCCTCGTCTCCGGCAAGGAAGCCTCAGCCGCTTCTCCTGCACACGGAGAGCGTGCTAGCTGCTGAAACGTGAAGAAAGAAGCTGCAGAACACTGGCACTGAGCGTGCAGCTTTCCAGCGGAGAGAAAAAGCTACTTGAACACTCTGCAAGCCTTTCCACTCCCAAACACATGCACATGGAAGGAGCTGCTGCAAAAGCGATGCTGTGCTCGCTGCTGCTCCTCCTGAAGCTCTGGCTGCTAAATCTGAGGCTTTCCTTCCAATTTCAAGCTGCAAAGCACTTGCTGAATTGCAGGGAAAGTCCGGGAGGCATTTGCTCTGCTGGCACACTTTCTCCTTCCTAGACAGAGTGGAAAAGCTTTTCCCTGCCGTGTAGGCGACAAGAGACGCATTAGACGGGCATCCGGAGCCGTCCGAAGGTAAGCGCCTGTTCCCGGCCTCTTTCGGCACAAGCCCCCGCTCCGGAGCGCACCGCGGCCGGCCGGAGGCTCTCTGCCGGCGAAGGTGCCTCGTCTCCGGCAAGGAAGCCTCAGCCGCTTCTCCTGCACACGGAGAGCGTGCTAGCTGCTGAAACGTGAAGAAAGAAGCTGCAGAACACTGGCACTGAGCGTGCAGCTTTCCAGCGGAGAGAAAAAGCTACTTGAACACTCTGCAAGCCTTTCCACTCCCAAAAACATGCACATGGAAGGAGCTGCTGCAAAAGCGATGCTGTGCTCGCTGCTGCTCCTCCTGAAGCTCTGGCTGCAAAATCTGAGGCTTTCCTTCCAATTTCAAGCTGCAAAGCACTTGCTGAATTGCAGGGAAAGTCCGGGAGGCATTTGCTGTGCTGGCACACTTTCTCCTTCTTAGACAGAGTGGAAAAGCTTTTCCCTGCCGTGTAGGCGACAAGAGACGCATTAGACGGGCATCCGGAGCTGTCCGAAGGTAAGCGCCTGTTGCCGGCCTCTTTCGGCACAAGCCCCCGCTCCGGAGCGCACCGCGGCCGGCCGGAGGCTCTCTGCCGGCGAAGGTGCCTCGTCTCCGGCAAGGAAGCCTCAGCCGCTTCTCCTGCACACGGAGAGCGTGCTAGCTGCTGAAACGTGAAGAAAGAAGCTGCAGAACACTGGCACTGAGCGTGCAGCTTTCCAGCGGAGAGAAAAAGCTACTTGAACACTCTGCAAGCCTTTCCACTCCCAAAAATATTCACATGGAAGGAGCTGCTGCAAAAGCGATGCTGTGCTCGCTGCTGCTCCTCCTGAAGCTCTGGCTGCTAAATCTGAGGCTTTCCTTCCAATTTCAAGCTGCAAAGCACTTGCTGAATTGCAGGGAAAGTCCGGGAGGCATTTGCTGTGCTGGCACACTTTCTCCTTCTTAGACAGAGTGGAAAAGCTTTTCCCTGCCGTGTAGGCGACAAGAGACGCATTAGACGGGCATCCGGAGCTGTCCGAAGGTAAGCGCCTGTTGCCGGCCTCCTACGGCACAAGCCCCCGCTCCGGAGCGCACCGCGGCCGGCCGGAGGCTCTCTGCCGGCGAAGGTGCCTCGTCTCCGGCAAGGAAGCCTCAGCCGCTTCTCCTGCACACGGAGAGCGTGCTAGCTGCTGAAACGTGAAGAAAGAAGCTGCAGAACACTGGCACTGAGCGTGCAGCTTTCCAGCGGAGAGAAAAAGCTACTTGAACACTCTGCAAGCCTTTCCACTCCCAAAAACATGCACATGGAAGGAGCTGCTGCAAAAGCGATGCTGTGCTCGCTGCTGCTCCTCCTGAAGCTTTGGCTGCTAAATCTGAGGCTTTCCTTCCAATTTCAAGCTGCAAAGCACTTGCTGAATTGCATGGAAAGTCCGGGAGGCATTTGCTGTGCTGGCACACTTTCTCCTTCCTAGACAGAGTGGAAAAGCTTTTCCCTGCCGTGTAGGCGACAAGAGACGCATTAGACGGGCATCCGGAGCTGTCCGAAGGTAAGCGCCTGTTCCCGGCCTCTTTCGGCACAAGCCCCCGCTCCGGAGCGCACCGCGGCCGGCCGGAGGCTCTCTGCCGGCGAAGGTGCCTCGTCTCCGGCAAGGAAGCCTCAGCCGCTTCTCCTGCACACGGAGAGCGTGCTAGCTGCTGAAACGTGAAGAAAGAAGCTGCAGAACACTGGCACTGAGCCTGCAGCTTTCCAGCGGAGAGAAAAAGCTACTTGAACACTCTGCAAGCCTTTCCACTCCCAAAAACATGCACATGGAAGGAGCTGCTGCAAAAGCGATGCTGTGCTCGCTGCTGCTCCTCCTGAAGCTCTGGCTGCTAAATCTGAGGCTTTCCTTCCAATTTCAAGCTGCAAAGCACTTGCTGAATTGCAGGGAAAGTCCGGGAGGCATTTGCTCTGCTGGCACACTTTCTCCTTCCTAGACAGAGTGGAAAAGCTTTTCCCTGCCGTGTAGGCGACAAGAGACGCATTAGACGGGCATCCGGAGCTGTCCGAAGGTAAGCGCCTGTTGCCGGCCTCTTTCGGCACAAGCCCCCGCTCCGGAGCGCACCGCGGCCGGCCGGAGGCTCTCTGCCGGCGAAAGTGCCTCGTCTCCGGCAAGGAAGCCTCAGCCGCTTCTCCTGCACACGGAGAGCGTGCTAGCTGCTGAAACGTGAAGAAAGAAGCTGCAGAACACTGGCACTGAGCGTGCAGCTTTCCAGCGGAGAGAAAAAGCTACTTGAACACTCTGCAAGCCTTTCCACTCCCAAAAACATGCACATGGAAGGAGCTGCTGCAAAAGCGATGCTGTGCTCGCTGCTGCTCCTCCTGAAGCTCTGGCTGCTAAATCTGAGGCTTTCCTTCCAATTTCAAGCTGCAAAGCACTTGCTGAATTGCAGGGAAAGTCCGGGAGGCATTTGCTCTGCTGGCACACTTTCTCCTTCCTAGACAGAGCGGAAAAGCTTTTCCCTGCCGTGTAGGCGACAAGAGACGCATTAGACGGGCATCCGGAGCTGTCCGAAGGTAAGCGCCTGTTCCCGGCCTCTTTCGGCACAAGCCCCCGCTCCGGAGCGCACCGCGGCCGGCCGGAGGCTCTCAGCCGGCGAAGGTGCCTCGTCTCCGGCAAGGAAGCCTCAGCCGCTTCTCCTGCACACGGAGAGCGTGCTAGCTGCTGAAACGTGAAGAAAGAAGCTGCAGAACACTGGCACTGAGCGTGCAGCTTTCCAGCGGAGAGAAAAAGCTACTTGAACACTCTGCAAGCCTTTCCACTCCCAAAAACATGCACATGGAAGGAGCTGCTGCAAAAGCGATGCTGTGCTCGCTGCTGCTCCTCCTGAAGCTCTGGCTGCTAAATCTGAGGCTTTCCTTCCAATTTCAAGCTGCAAAGCACTTGCTGAATTGCAGGGAAAGTCCGGGAGGCATTTGCTGTGCTGGCACACTTTCTCCTTCCTAGACAGAGTGGAAAAGCTTTTCCCTGCCGTGTAGGCGACAAGAGACGCATTAGACGGGCATCCGGAGCTGTCCGAAGGTAAGCGCCTGTTCCCGGCCTCTTTCGGCACAAGCCCCCGCTGCGGAGCGCACCGCGGCCGGCCGGAGGCTCTCTGCCGGCGAAGGTGCCTCGTCTCCGGCAAGGAAGCCTCAGCCGCTTCTCCTGCACACGGAGAGCGTGCTAGCTGCTGAAACGTGAAGAAAGAAGCTGCAGAACACTGGCACTGAGCGTGCAGCTTTCCAGCGGAGAGAAAAAGCTACTTGAACACTCTGCAAGCCTTTCCACTCCCAAAAACATGCACATGGAAGGAGCTGCTGCAAAAGCGATGCTGTGCTCGCTGCTGCTCCTCCTGAAGCTCTGGCTGCTAAATCTGAGGCTTTCCTTCCAATTTCAAGCTGCAAAGCACTTGCTGAATTGCAGGGAAAGTCCGGGAGGCATTTGCTCTGCTGGCACACTTTCTCCTTCCTAGACAGAGTGGAAAAGCTTTTCCCTGCCGTGTAGGCGACAAGAGACGCATTAGACGGGCATCCGGAGCTGTCCGAAGGTAAGCGCCTGTTGCCGGCCTCTTTCGGCACAAGCCCCCGCTCCGGAGCGCACCGCGGCCGGCCGGAGGCTCTCTGCCGGCGAAGGTGCCTCGTCTCCGGCAAGGAAGCCTCAGCCGCTTCTCCTGCACACGGAGAGCGTGCTAGCTGCTGAAACGTGAAGAAAGAAGCTGCAGAACACTGGCACTGAGCGTGCAGCTTTCCAGCGGAGAGAAAAAGCTACTTGAACACTCTGCAAGCCTTTCCACTCCCAAAAACATGCACATGGAAGGAGCTGCTGCAAAAGCGATGCTGTGCTCGCTGCTGCTCCTCCTGAAGCTCTGGCTGCTAAATCTGAGGCTTTCCTTCCAATTTCAAGCTGCAAAGCACTTGCTGAATTGCAGGGAAAGTCCGGGAGGCATTTGCTCTGCTGGCACACTTTCTCCTTCCTAGACAGAGTGGAAAAGCTTTTCCCTGCCGTGTAGGCGACAAGAGACGCATTAGACGGGCATCCGGAGCTGTCCGAAGGTAAGCGCCTGTTCCCGGCCTCTTTCGGCACAAGCCCCCGCTCCGGAGCGCACCGCGGCCGGCCGGAGGCTCTCTGCCGGCGAAGGTGCCTCGTCTCCGGCAAGGAAGCCTCAGCCGCTTCTCCTGCACACGGAGAGCGTGCTAGCTGCTGAAACGTGAAGAAAGAAGCTGCAGAACACTGGCACTGAGCGTGCAGCTTTCCAGCGGAGAGAAAAAGCTACTTGAACACTCTGCAAGCCTTTCCACTCCCAAAAACATGCACATGGAAGGAGCTGCTGCAAAAGCGATGCTGTGCTCGCTGCTGCTCCTCCTGAAGCTCTGGCTGCTAAATCTGAGGCTTTCCTTCCAATTTCAAGCTGCAAAGCACTTGCTGAATTGCAGGGAAAGTCCGGGAGGCATTTGCTGTGCTGGCACACTTTCTCCTTCCTAGACAGAGTGGAAAAGCTTTTCCCTGCCGTGTAGGCGACAAGAGACGCATTAGACGGGCATCCGGAGCTGTCCGAAGGTAAGCGCCTGTTCCCGGCCTCTTTCGGCACAAGCCCCCGCTCCGGAGCGCACCGCGGCCGGCCGGAGGCTCTCTGCCGGCGAAGGTGCCTCGTCTCCGGCAAGGAAGCCTCAGCCGCTTCTCCTGCACACGGAGAGCGTGCTAGCTGCTGAAACGTGAAGAAAGAAGCTGCAGAACACTGGCACTGAGCCTGCAGCTTTCCAGCGGAGAGAAAAAGCTACTTGAACACTCTGCAAGCCTTTCCACTCCCAAAAACATGCACATGGAAGGAGCTGCTGCAAAAGCGATGCTGTGCTCGCTGCTGCTCCTCCTGAAGCTCTGGCTGCTAAATCTGAGGCTTTCCTTCCAATTTCAAGCTGCAAAGCACTTGCTGAATTGCAGGGAAAGTCCGGGAGGCATTTGCTGTGCTGGCACACTTTCTCCTTCCTAGACAGAGTGGAAAAGCTTTTCCCTGCCGTGTAGGCGACAAGAGACGCATTAGACGGGCATCCGGAGCTGTCCGAAGGTAAGCGCCTGTTGCCGGCCTCTTTCGGCACAAGCCCCCGCTGCGGAGCGCACCGCGGCCGGCCGGAGGCTCTCTGCCGGCGAAAGTGCCTCGTCTCCGGCAAGGAAGCCTCAGCCGCTTCTCCTGCACACGGAGAGCGTGCTAGCTGCTGAAACGTGAAGAAAGAAGCTGCAGAACACTGGCACTGAGCGTGCAGCTTTCCAGCGGAGAGAAAAAGCTACTTGAACACTCTGCAAGCCTTTCCACTCCCAAAAACATGCACATGGAAGGAGCTGCTGCAAAAGCGATGCTGTGCTCGCTGCTGCTCCTCCTGAAGCTCTGGCTGCTAAATCTGAGGCTTTCCTTCCAATTTCAAGCTGCAAAGCACTTGCTGAATTGCAGGGAAAGTCCGGGAGGCATTTGCTCTGCTGGCACACTTTCTCCTTCCTAGACAGAGCGGAAAAGCTTTTCCCTGCCGTGTAGGCGACAAGAGACGCATTAGACGGGCATCCGGAGCTGTCCGAAGGTAAGCGCCTGTTGCCGGCCTCTTTCGGCACAAGCCCCCGCTCCGGAGCGCACCGCGGCCGGCCGGAGGCTCTCAGCCGGCGAAGGTGCCTCGTCTCCGGCAAGGAAGCCTCAGCCGCTTCTCCTGCACACGGAGAGCGTGCTAGCTGCTGAAACGTGAAGAAAGAAGCTGCAGAACACTGGCACTGAGCGTGCAGCTTTCCAGCGGAGAGAAAAAGCTACTTGAACACTCTGCAAGCCTTTCCACTCCCAAAAACATGCACATGGAAGGAGCTGCTGCAAAAGCGATGCTGTGCTCGCTGCTGCTCCTCCTGAAGCTCTGGCTGCTAAATCTGAGGCTTTCCTTCCAATTTCAAGCTGCAAAGCACTTGCTGAATTGCAGGGAAAGTCCGGGAGGCATTTGCTCTGCTGGCACACTTTCTCCTTCCTAGACAGAGTGGAAAAGCTTTTCCCTGCCGTGTAGGCGACAAGAGACGCATTAGACGGGCATCCGGAGCTGTCCGAAGGTAAGCGCCTGTTGCCGGCCTCTTTCGGCACAAGCCCCCGCTCCGGAGCGCACCGCGGCCGGCCGGAGGCTCTCTGCCGGCGAAGGTGCCTCGTCTCCGGCAAGGAAGCCTCAGCCGCTTCTCCTGCACACGGAGAGCGTGCTAGCTGCTGAAACGTGAAGAAAGAAGCTGCAGAACACTGGCACTGAGCGTGCAGCTTTCCAGCGGAGAGAAAAAGCTACTTGAACACTCTGCAAGCCTTTCCACTCCCAAAAACATGCACATGGAAGGAGCTGCTGCAAAAGCGATGCTGTGCTCGCTGCTGCTCCTCCTGAAGCTCTGGCTGCTAAATCTGAGGCTTTCTTTCCAATTTCAAGCTGCAAAGCACTTGCTGAATTGCAGGGAAAGTCCGGGAGGCATTTGCTGTGCTGGCACACTTTCTCCTTCCTAGACAGAGTGGAAAAGCTTTTCCCTGCCGTGTAGGCGACAAGAGACGCATTAGACGGGCATCCGGAGCTGTCCGAAGGTAAGCGCCTGTTGCCGGCCTCTTTCGGCACAAGCCCCCGCTCCGGAGCGCACCGCGGCCGGCCGGAGGCTCTCTGCCGGCGAAGGTGCGTCGTCTCCGGCAAGGAAGCCTCAGCCGCTTCTCCTGCACACGGAGAGCGTGCTAGCTGCTGAAACGTGAAGAAAGAAGCTGCAGAACACTGGCACTGAGCGTGCAGCTTTCCAGCGGAGAGAAAAAGCTACTTGAACACTCTGCAAGCCTTTCCACTCCCAAAAACATGCACATGGAAGGAGCTGCTGCAAAAGCGATGCTGTGCTCGCTGCTGCTCCTCCTGAAGCTCTGGCTGCTAAATCTGAGGCTTTCCTTCCAATTTCAAGCTGCAAAGCACTTGCTGAATTGCAGGGAAAGTCCGGGAGGCATTTGCTGTGCTGGCACACTTTCTCCTTCCTAGACAGAGTGGAAAAGCTTTTCCCTGCCGTGTAGGCGACAAGAGACGCATTAGACGGGCATCCGGAGCTGTCCGAAGGTAAGCGCCTGTTCCCGGCCTCTTTCGGCACAAGCCCCCGCTCCGGAGCGCACCGCGGCCGGCCGGAGGCTCTCTGCCGGCGAAGGTGCCTCGTCTCCGGCAAGGAAGCCTCAGCCGCTTCTCCTGCACACGGAGAGCGTGCTAGCTGCTGAAACGTGAAGAAAGAAGCTGCAGAACACTGGCACTGAGCGTGCAGCTTTCCAGCGGAGAGAAAAAGCTACTTGAACACTCTGCAAGCCTTTCCACTCCCAAAAACATGCACATGGAAGGAGCTGCTGCAAAAGCGATGCTGTGCTCGCTGCTGCTCCTCCTGAAGCTCTGGCTGCTAAATCTGAGGCTTTCCTTCCAATTTCAAGCTGCAAAGCACTTGCTGAATTGCAGGGAAAGTCCGGGAGGCATTTGCTGTGCTGGCACACTTTCTCCTTCCTAGACAGAGTGGAAAAGCTTTTCCCTGCCGTGTAGGCGACAAGAGACGCATTAGACGGGCATCCGGAGCTGTCCGAAGGTAAGCGCCTGTTGCCGGCCTCTTTCGGCACAAGCCCCCGCTCCGGAGCGCACCGCGGCCGGCAGGATGCTCTCTGCCGGCGAAGGTGCCGCTTCTCCGGCAAGGAAGCCTCAGCCGCTTCTCCTGCACACGGAGAGCGTGCTAGCTGCTGAAACGTGAAGAAAGAAGCTGCAGAACACTGGCACTGAGCGTGCAGCTTTCCAGCGGAGAGAAAAAGCTACTTGAACACTCTGCAAGCCTTTCCACTCCCAAAAACATGCACATGGAAGGAGCTGCTGCAAAAGCGATGCTGTGCTCGCTGCTGCTCCTCCTGAAGCTCTGGCTGCTAAATCTGAGGCTTTCCTTCCAATTTCAAGCTGCAAAGCACTTGCTGAATTGCAGGGAAAGTCCGGGAGGCATTTGCTGTGCTGGCACACTTTCTCCTTCCTAGACAGAGTGGAAAAGCTTTTCCCTGCCGTGTAGGCGACAAGAGACGCATTAGACGGGCATCCGGAGCTGTCCGAAGGTAAGCGCCTGTTGCCGGCCTCTTTCGGCACAAGCCCCCGCTGCGGAGCGCACCGCGGCCGGCCGGAGGCTCTCTGCCGGCGAAAGTGCCTCGTCTCCGGCAAGGAAGCCTCAGCCGCTTCTCCTGCACACGGAGAGCGTGCTAGCTGCTGAAACGTGAAGAAAGAAGCTGCAGAACACTGGCACTGAGCGTGCAGCTTTCCAGCGGAGAGAAAAAGCTACTTGAACACTCTGCAAGCCTTTCCACTCCCAAAAACATGCACATGGAAGGAGCTGCTGCAAAAGCGATGCTGTGCTCGCTGCTGCTCCTCCTGAAGCTCTGGCTGCTAAATCTGAGGCTTTCCTTCCAATTTCAAGCTGCAAAGCACTTGCTGAATTGCAGGGAAAGTCCGGGAGGCATTTGCTCTGCTGGCACACTTTCTCCTTCCTAGACAGAGCGGAAAAGCTTTTCCCTGCCGTGTAGGCGACAAGAGACGCATTAGACGGGCATCCGGAGCTGTCCGAAGGTAAGCGCCTGTTGCCGGCCTCTTTCGGCACAAGCCCCCGCTCCGGAGCGCACCGCGGCCGGCCGGAGGCTCTCAGCCGGCGAAGGTGCCTCGTCTCCGGCAAGGAAGCCTCAGCCGCTTCTCCTGCACACGGAGAGCGTGCTAGCTGCTGAAACGTGAAGAAAGAAGCTGCAGAACACTGGCACTGAGCGTGCAGCTTTCCAGCGGAGAGAAAAAGCTACTTGAACACTCTGCAAGCCTTTCCACTCCCAAAAACATGCACATGGAAGGAGCTGCTGCAAAAGCGATGCTGTGCTCGCTGCTGCTCCTCCTGAAGCTCTGGCTGCTAAATCTGAGGCTTTCCTTCCAATTTCAAGCTGCAAAGCACTTGCTGAATTGCAGGGAAAGTCCGGGAGGCATTTGCTGTGCTGGCACACTTTCTCCTTCCTAGACAGAGTGGAAAAGCTTTTCCCTGCCGTGTAGGCGACAAGAGACGCATTAGACGGGCATCCGGAGCTGTCCGAAGGTAAGCGCCTGTTCCCGGCCTCTTTCGGCACAAGCCCCCGCTCCGGAGCGCACCGCGGCCGGCCGGAGGCTCTCTGCCGGCGAAGGTGCCTCGTCTCCGGCAAGGAAGCCTCAGCCGCTTCTCCTGCACACGGAGAGCGTGCTAGCTGCTGAAACGTGAAGAAAGAAGCTGCAGAACACTGGCACTGAGCGTGCAGCTTTCCAGCGGAGAGAAAAAGCTACTTGAACACTCTGCAAGCCTTTCCACTCCCAAAAACATGCACATGGAAGGAGCTGCTGCAAAAGCGATGCTGTGCTCGCTGCTGCTCCTCCTGAAGCTCTGGCTGCTAAATCTGAGGCTTTCTTTCCAATTTCAAGCTGCAAAGCACTTGCTGAATTGCAGGGAAAGTCCGGGAGGCATTTGCTCTGCTGGCACACTTTCTCCTTCCTAGACAGAGTGGAAAAGCTTTTCCCTGCCGTGTAGGCGACAAGAGACGCATTAGACGGGCATCCGGAGCTGTCCGAAGGTAAGCGCCTGTTGCCGGCCTCTTTCGGCACAAGCCCCCGCTCCGGAGCGCACCGCGGCCGGCCGGAGGCTCTCTGCCGGCGAAGGTGCCTCGTCTCCGGCAAGGAAGCCTCAGCCGCTTCTCCTGCACACGGAGAGCGTGCTAGCTGCTGAAACGTGAAGAAAGAAGCTGCAGAACACTGGCACTGAGCGTGCAGCTTTCCAGCGGAGAGAAAAAGCTACTTGAACACTCTGCAAGCCTTTCCACTCCCAAAAACATGCACATGGAAGGAGCTGCTGCAAAAGCGATGCTGTGCTCGCTGCTGCTCCTCCTGAAGCTCTGGCTGCTAAATCTGAGGCTTTCCTTCCAATTTCAAGCTGCAAAGCACTTGCTGAATTGCAGGGAAAGTCCGGGAGGCATTTGCTCTGCTGGCACACTTTCTCCTTCCTAGACAGAGTGGAAAAGCTTTTCCCTGCCGTGTAGGCGACAAGAGACGCATTAGACGGGCATCCGGAGCTGTCCGAAGGTAAGCGCCTGTTCCCGGCCTCTTTCGGCACAAGCCCCCGCTCCGGAGCGCACCGCGGCCGGCCGGAGGCTCTCTGCCGGCGAAGGTGCCTCGTCTCCGGCAAGGAAGCCTCAGCCGCTTCTCCTGCACACGGAGAGCGTGCTAGCTGCTGAAACGTGAAGAAAGAAGCTGCAGAACACTGGCACTGAGCGTGCAGCTTTCCAGCGGAGAGAAAAAGCTACTTGAACACTCTGCAAGCCTTTCCACTCCCAAAAACATGCACATGGAAGGAGCTGCTGCAAAAGCGATGCTGTGCTCGCTGCTGCTCCTCCTGAAGCTCTGGCTGCTAAATCTGAGGCTTTCCTTCCAATTTCAAGCTGCAAAGCACTTGCTGAATTGCAGGGAAAGTCCGGGAGGCATTTGCTGTGCTGGCACACTTTCTCCTTCCTAGACAGAGTGGAAAAGCTTTTCCCTGCCGTGTAGGCGACAAGAGACGCATTAGACGGGCATCCGGAGCTGTCCGAAGGTAAGCGCCTGTTGCCGGCCTCTTTCGGCACAAGCCCCCGCTCCGGAGCGCACCGCGGCCGGCCGGAGGCTCTCTGCCGGCGAAGGTGCCTCGTCTCCGGCAAGGAAGCCTCAGCCGCTTCTCCTGCACACGGAGAGCGTGCTAGCTGCTGAAACGTGAAGAAAGAAGCTGCAGAACACTGGCACTGAGCGTGCAGCTTTCCAGCGGAGAGAAAAAGCTACTTGAACACTCTGCAAGCCTTTCCACTCCCAAAAACATGCACATGGAAGGAGCTGCTGCAAAAGCGATGCTGTGCTCGCTGCTGCTCCTCCTGAAGCTCTGGCTGCTAAATCTGAGGCTTTCCTTCCAATTTCAAGCTGCAAAGCACTTGCTGAATTGCAGGGAAAGTCCGGGAGGCATTTGCTCTGCTGGCACACTTTCTCCTTCCTAGACAGAGTGGAAAAGCTTTTCCCTGCCGTGTAGGCGACAAGAGACGCATTAGACGGGCATCCGGAGCTGTCCGAAGGTAAGCGCCTGTTGCCGGCCTCTTTCGGCACAAGCCCCCGCTCCGGAGCGCACCGCGGCCGGCCGGAGGCTCTCTGCCGGCGAAGGTGCCTCGTCTCCGGCAAGGAAGCCTCAGCCGCTTCTCCTGCACACGGAGAGCGTGCTAGCTGCTGAAACGTGAAGAAAGAAGCTGCAGAACACTGGCACTGAGCGTGCAGCTTTCCAGCGGAGAGAAAAAGCTACTTGAACACTCTGCAAGCCTTTCCACTCCCAAAAACATGCACATGGAAGGAGCTGCTGCAAAAGCGATGCTGTGCTCGCTGCTGCTCCTCCTGAAGCTCTGGCTGCTAAATCTGAGGCTTTCCTTCCAATTTCAAGCTGCAAAGCACTTGCTGAATTGCAGGGAAAGTCCGGGAGGCATTTGCTGTGCTGGCACACTTTCTCCTTCCTAGACAGAGTGGAAAAGCTTTTCCCTGCCGTGTAGGCGACAAGAGACGCATTAGACGGGCATCCGGAGCTGTCCGAAGGTAAGCGCCTGTTGCCGGCCTCTTTCGGCACAAGCCCCCGCTCCGGAGCGCACCGCGGCCGGCCGGAGGCTCTCTGCCGGCGAAGGTGCCTCGTCTCCGGCAAGGAAGCCTCAGCCGCTTCTCCTGCACACGGAGAGCGTGCTAGCTGCTGAAACGTGAAGAAAGAAGCTGCAGAACACTGGCACTGAGCGTGCAGCTTTCCAGCGGAGAGAAAAAGCTACTTGAACACTCTGCAAGCCTTTCCACTCCCAAAAACATGCACATGGAAGGAGCTGCTGCAAAAGCGATGCTGTGCTCGCTGCTGCTCCTCCTGAAGCTCTGGCTGCTAAATCTGAGGCTTTCTTTCCAATTTCAAGCTGCAAAGCACTTGCTGAATTGCAGGGAAAGTCCGGGAGGCATTTGCTCTGCTGGCACACTTTCTCCTTCCTAGACAGAGTGGAAAAGCTTTTCCCTGCCGTGTAGGCGACAAGAGACGCATTAGACGGGCATCCGGAGCTGTCCGAAGGTAAGCGCCTGTTGCCGGCCTCTTTCGGCACAAGCCCCCGCTCCGGAGCGCACCGCGGCCGGCCGGAGGCTCTCTGCCGGCGAAGGTGCCTCGTCTCCGGCAAGGAAGCCTCAGCCGCTTCTCCTGCACACGGAGAGCGTGCTAGCTGCTGAAACGTGAAGAAAGAAGCTGCAGAACACTGGCACTGAGCGTGCAGCTTTCCAGCGGAGAGAAAAAGCTACTTGAACACTCTGCAAGCCTTTCCACTCCCAAAAACATGCACATGGAAGGAGCTGCTGCAAAAGCGATGCTGTGCTCGCTGCTGCTCCTCCTGAAGCTCTGGCTGCTAAATCTGAGGCTTTCCTTCCAATTTCAAGCTGCAAAGCACTTGCTGAATTGCAGGGAAAGTCCGGGAGGCATTTGCTCTGCTGGCACACTTTCTCCTTCCTAGACAGAGTGGAAAAGCTTTTCCCTGCCGTGTAGGCGACAAGAGACGCATTAGACGGGCATCCGGAGCTGTCCGAAGGTAAGCGCCTGTTCCCGGCCTCTTTCGGCACAAGCCCCCGCTCCGGAGCGCACCGCGGCCGGCCGGAGGCTCTCTGCCGGCGAAGGTGCCTCGTCTCCGGCAAGGAAGCCTCAGCCGCTTCTCCTGCACACGGAGAGCGTGCTAGCTGCTGAAACGTGAAGAAAGAAGCTGCAGAACACTGGCACTGAGCGTGCAGCTTTCCAGCGGAGAGAAAAAGCTACTTGAACACTCTGCAAGCCTTTCCACTCCCAAAAACATGCACATGGAAGGAGCTGCTGCAAAAGCGATGCTGTGCTCGCTGCTGCTCCTCCTGAAGCTCTGGCTGCTAAATCTGAGGCTTTCCTTCCAATTTCAAGCTGCAAAGCACTTGCTGAATTGCAGGGAAAGTCCGGGAGGCATTTGCTGTGCTGGCACACTTTCTCCTTCCTAGACAGAGTGGAAAAGCTTTTCCCTGCCGTGTAGGCGACAAGAGACGCATTAGACGGGCATCCGGAGCTGTCCGAAGGTAAGCGCCTGTTGCCGGCCTCTTTCGGCACAAGCCCCCGCTCCGGAGCGCACCGCGGCCGGCCGGAGGCTCTCTGCCGGCGAAGGTGCCTCGTCTCCGGCAAGGAAGCCTCAGCCGCTTCTCCTGCACACGGAGAGCGTGCTAGCTGCTGAAACGTGAAGAAAGAAGCTGCAGAACACTGGCACTGAGCGTGCAGCTTTCCAGCGGAGAGAAAAAGCTACTTGAACACTCTGCAAGCCTTTCCACTCCCAAAAACATGCACATGGAAGGAGCTGCTGCAAAAGCGATGCTGTGCTCGCTGCTGCTCCTCCTGAAGCTCTGGCTGCTAAATCTGAGGCTTTCCTTCCAATTTCAAGCTGCAAAGCACTTGCTGAATTGCAGGGAAAGTCCGGGAGGCATTTGCTCTGCTGGCACACTTTCTCCTTCCTAGACAGAGTGGAAAAGCTTTTCCCTGCCGTGTAGGCGACAAGAGACGCATTAGACGGGCATCCGGAGCTGTCCGAAGGTAAGCGCCTGTTCCCGGCCTCTTTCGGCACAAGCCCCCGCTCCGGAGCGCACCGCGGCCGGCCGGAGGCTCTCTGCCGGCGAAGGTGCCTCGTCTCCGGCAAGGAAGCCTCAGCCGCTTCTCCTGCACACGGAGAGCGTGCTAGCTGCTGAAACGTGAAGAAAGAAGCTGCAGAACACTGGCACTGAGCGTGCAGCTTTCCAGCGGAGAGAAAAAGCTACTTGAACACTCTGCAAGCCTTTCCACTCCCAAAAACATGCACATGGAAGGAGCTGCTGCAAAAGCGATGCTGTGCTCGCTGCTGCTCCTCCTGAAGCTCTGGCTGCTAAATCTGAGGCTTTCCTTCCAATTTCAAGCTGCAAAGCACTTGCTGAATTGCAGGGAAAGTCCGGGAGGCATTTGCTGTGCTGGCACACTTTCTCCTTCCTAGACAGAGTGGAAAAGCTTTTCCCTGCCGTGTAGGCGACAAGAGACGCATTAGACGGGCATCCGGAGCTGTCCGAAGGTAAGCGCCTGTTCCCGGCCTCTTTCGGCACAAGCCCCCGCTCCGGAGCGCACCGCGGCCGGCCGGAGGCTCTCTGCCGGCGAAGGTGCCTCGTCTCCGGCAAGGAAGCCTCAGCCGCTTCTCCTGCACACGGAGAGCGTGCTAGCTGCTGAAACGTGAAGAAAGAAGCTGCAGAACACTGGCACTGAGCGTGCAGCTTTCCAGCGGAGAGAAAAAGCTACTTGAACACTCTGCAAGCCTTTCCACTCCCAAAAACATGCACATGGAAGGAGCTGCTGCAAAAGCGATGCTGTGCTCGCTGCTGCTCCTCCTGAAGCTCTGGCTGCTAAATCTGAGGCTTTCCTTCCAATTTCAAGCTGCAAAGCACTTGCTGAATTGCAGGGAAAGTCCGGGAGGCATTTGCTGTGCTGGCACACTTTCTCCTTCCTAGACAGAGTGGAAAAGCTTTTCCCTGCCGTGTAGGCGACAAGAGACGCATTAGACGGGCATCCGGAGCTGTCCGAAGGTAAGCGCCTGTTGCCGGCCTCTTTCGGCACAAGCCCCCGCTCCGGAGCGCACCGCGGCCGGCCGGAGGCTCTCTGCCGGCGAAGGTGCCTCGTCTCCGGCAAGGAAGCCTCAGCCGCTTCTCCTGCACACGGAGAGCGTGCTAGCTGCTGAAACGTGAAGAAAGAAGCTGCAGAACACTGGCACTGAGCGTGCAGCTTTCCAGCGGAGAGAAAAAGCTACTTGAACACTCTGCAAGCCTTTCCACTCCCAAAAACATGCACATGGAAGGAGCTGCTGCAAAAGCGATGCTGTGCTCGCTGCTGCTCCTCCTGAAGCTCTGGCTGCTAAATCTGAGGCTTTCCTTCCAATTTCAAGCTGCAAAGCACTTGCTGAATTGCAGGGAAAGTCCGGGAGGCATTTGCTGTGCTGGCACACTTTCTCCTTCCTAGACAGAGTGGAAAAGCTTTTCCCTGCCGTGTAGGCGACAAGAGACGCATTAGACGGGCATCCGGAGCTGTCCGAAGGTAAGCGCCTGTTCCCGGCCTCTTTCGGCACAAGCCCCCGCTCCGGAGCGCACCGCGGCCGGCCGGAGGCTCTCTGCCGGCGAAGGTGCCTCGTCTCCGGCAAGGAAGCCTCAGCCGCTTCTCCTGCACACGGAGAGCGTGCTAGCTGCTGAAACGTGAAGAAAGAAGCTGCAGAACACTGGCACTGAGCGTGCAGCTTTCCAGCGGAGAGAAAAAGCCACTTGAACACTCTGCAAGCCTTTCCACTCCCAAAAACATGCACATGGAAGGAGCTGCTGCAAAAGCGATGCTGTGCTCGCTGCTGCTCCTCCTGAAGCTCTGGCTGCTAAATCTGAGGCTTTCCTTCCAATTTCAAGCTGCAAAGCACTTGCTGAATTGCAGGGAAAGTCCGGGAGGCATTTGCTCTGCTGGCACACTTTCTCCTTCCTAGACAGAGTGGAAAAGCTTTTCCCTGCCGTGTAGGCGACAAGAGACGCATTAGACGGGCATCCGGAGCTGTCCGAAGGTAAGCGCCTGTTGCCGGCCTCTTTCGGCACAAGCCCCCGCTCCGGAGCGCACCGCGGCCGGCCGGAGGCTCTCTGCCGGCGAAGGTGCCTCGTCTCCGGCAAGGAAGCCTCAGCCGCTTCTCCTGCACACGGAGAGCGTGCTAGCTGCTGAAACGTGAAGAAAGAAGCTGCAGAACACTGGCACTGAGCGTGCAGCTTTCCAGCGGAGAGAAAAAGCTACTTGAACACTCTGCAAGCCTTTCCACTCCCAAAAACATGCACATGGAAGGAGCTGCTGCAAAAGCGATGCTGTGCTCGCTGCTGCTCCTCCTGAAGCTCTGGCTGCTAAATCTGAGGCTTTCCTTCCAATTTCAAGCTGCAAAGCACTTGCTGAATTGCAGGGAAAGTCCGGGAGGCATTTGCTCTGCTGGCACACTTTCTCCTTCCTAGACAGAGTGGAAAAGCTTTTCCCTGCCGTGTAGGCGACAAGAGACGCATTAGACGGGCATCCGGAGCTGTCCGAAGGTAAGCGCCTGTTGCCGGCCTCTTTCGGCACAAGCCCCCGCTCCGGAGCGCACCGCGGCCGGCCGGAGGCTCTCTGCCGGCGAAGGTGCCTCGTCTCCGGCAAGGAAGCCTCAGCCGCTTCTCCTGCACACGGAGAGCGTGCTAGCTGCTGAAACGTGAAGAAAGAAGCTGCAGAACACTGGCACTGAGCGTGCAGCTTTCCAGCGGAGAGAAAAAGCTACTTGAACACTCTGCAAGCCTTTCCACTCCCAAAAACATGCACATGGAAGGAGCTGCTGCAAAAGCGATGCTGTGCTCGCTGCTGCTCCTCCTGAAGCTCTGGCTGCTAAATCTGAGGCTTTCCTTCCAATTTCAAGCTGCAAAGCACTTGCTGAATTGCAGGGAAAGTCCGGGAGGCATTTGCTGTGCTGGCACACTTTCTCCTTCCTAGACAGAGTGGAAAAGCTTTTCCCTGCCGTGTAGGCGACAAGAGACGCATTAGACGGGCATCCGGAGCTGTCCGAAGGTAAGCGCCTGTTCCCGGCCTCTTTCGGCACAAGCCCCCGCTCCGGAGCGCACCGCGGCCGGCCGGAGGCTCTCAGCCGGCGAAGGTGCCTCGTCTCCGGCAAGGAAGCCTCAGCCGCTTCTCCTGCACACGGAGAGCGTGCTAGCTGCTGAAACGTGAAGAAAGAAGCTGCAGAACACTGGCACTGAGCGTGCAGCTTTCCAGCGGAGAGAAAAAGCTACTTGAACACTCTGCAAGCCTTTCCACTCCCAAAAACATGCACATGGAAGGAGCTGCTGCAAAAGCGATGCTGTGCTCGCTGCTGCTCCTCCTGAAGCTCTGGCTGCAAAATCTGAGGCTTTCCTTCCAATTTCAAGCTGCAAAGCACTTGCTGAATTGCAGGGAAAGTCCGGGAGGCATTTGCTCTGCTGGCACACTTTCTCCTTCCTAGACAGAGTGGAAAAGCTTTTCCCTGCCGTGTAGGCGACAAGAGACGCATTAGACGGGCATCCGGAGCTGTCCGAAGGTAAGCGCCTGTTGCCGGCCTCTTTCGGCACAAGCCCCCGCTCCGGAGCGCACCGCGGCCGGCCGGAGGCTCTCTGCCGGCGAAGGTGCCTCGTCTCCGGCAAGGAAGCCTCAGCCGCTTCTCCTGCACACGGAGAGCGTGCTAGCTGCTGAAACGTGAAGAAAGAAGCTGCAGAACACTGGCACTGAGCGTGCAGCTTTCCAGCGGAGAGAAAAAGCTACTTGAACACTCTGCAAGCCTTTCCACTCCCAAAAACATGCACATGGAAGGAGCTGCTGCAAAAGCGATGCTGTGCTCGCTGCTGCTCCTCCTGAAGCTCTGGCTGCTAAATCTGAGGCTTTCCTTCCAATTTCAAGCTGCAAAGCACTTGCTCAATTGCAGGGAAAGTCCGGGAGGCATTTGCTGTGCTGGCACAATTTCTCCTTCCTAGACAGAGTGGAAAAGCTTTTCCCTGCCGTGTAGGCGACAAGAGACGCATTAGACGGGCATCCGGAGCTGTCCGAAGGTAAGCGCCTGTTGCCGGCCTCTTTCGGCACAAGCCCCCGCTCCGGAGCGCACCGCGGCCGGCCGGAGGCTCTCTGCCGGCGAAGGTGCCTCGTCTCCGGCAAGGAAGCCTCAGCCGCTTCTCCTGCACACGGAGAGCGTGCTAGCTGCTGAAACGTGAAGAAAGAAGCTGCAGAACACTGGCACTGAGCGTGCAGCTTTCCAGCGGAGAGAAAAAGCCACTTGAACACTCTGCAAGCCTTTCCACTCCCAAAAACATGCACATGGAAGGAGCTGCTGCAAAAGCGATGCTGTGCTCGCTGCTGCTCCTCCTGAAGCTCTGGCTGCTAAATCTGAGGCTTTCCTTCCAATTTCAAGCTGCAAAGCACTTGCTGAATTGCAGGGAAAGTCCGGGAGGCATTTGCTCTGCTGGCACACTTTCTCCTTCCTAGACAGAGTGGAAAAGCTTTTCCCTGCCGTGTAGGCGACAAGAGACGCATTAGACGGGCATCCGGAGCTGTCCGAAGGTAAGCGCCTGTTGCCGGCCTCTTTCGGCACAAGCCCCCGCTGCGGAGCGCACCGCGGCCGGCCGGAGGCTCTCTGCCGGCGAAGGTGCCTCGTCTCCGGCAAGGAAGCCTCAGCCGCTTCTCCTGCACACGGAGAGCGTGCTAGCTGCTGAAACGTGAAGAAAGAAGCTGCAGAACACTGGCACTGAGCGTGCAGCTTTCCAGCGGAGAGAAAAAGCTACTTGAACACTCTGCAAGCCTTTCCACTCCCAAAAACATGCACATGGAAGGAGCTGCTGCAAAAGCGATGCTGCGCTCGCTGCTGCTGCTCCTGAAGCTCTGGCTGCTAAATCTGAGGCTTTCCTTCCAATTTCAAGCTGCAAAGCACTTGCTGAATTGCAGGGAAAGTCCGGGAGGCATTTGCTGTGCTGGCACACTTTCTCCTTCCTAGACAGAGTGGAAAAGCTTTTCCCTGCCGTGTAGGCGACAAGAGACGCATTAGACGGGCATCCGGAGCTGTCCGAAGGTAAGCGCCTGTTGCCGGCCTCTTTCGGCACAAGCCCCCGCTCCGGAGCGCACCGCGGCCGGCCGGAGGCTCTCTGCCGGCGAAGGTGCCTCGTCTCCGGCAAGGAAGCCTCAGCCGCTTCTCCTGCACACGGAGAGCGTGCTAGCTGCTGAAACGTGAAGAAAGAAGCTGCAGAACACTGGCACTGAGCGTGCAGCTTTCCAGCGGAGAGAAAAAGCTACTTGAACACTCTGCAAGCCTTTCCACTCCCAAAAACATGCACATGGAAGGAGCTGCTGCAAAAGCGATGCTGTGCTCGCTGCTGCTTCTCCTGAAGCTCTGGCTGCTAAATCTGAGGCTTTCCTTCCAATTTCAAGCTGCAAAGCACTTGCTGAATTGCAGGGAAAGTCCGGGAGGCATTTGCTCTGCTGGCACACTTTCTCCTTTCTAGACAGAGTGGAAAAGCTTTTCCCTGCCGTGTAGGCGACAAGAGACGCATTAGACGGGCATCCGGAGCTGTCCGAAGGTAAGCGCCTGTTGCCGGCCTCTTTCGGCACAAGCCCCCGCTCCGGAGCGCACCGCGGCCGGCCGGAGGCTCTCTGCCGGCGAAGGTGCCTCGTCTCCGGCAAGGAAGCCTCAGCCGCTTCTCCTGCACACGGAGAGCGTGCTAGCTGCTGAAACGTGAAGAAAGAAGCTGCAGAACACTGGCACTGAGCGTGCAGCTTTCCAGCGGAGAGAAAAAGCTACTTGAACACTCTGCAAGCCTTTCCACTCCCAAAAACATGCACATGGAAGGAGCTGCTGCAAAAGCGATGCTGTGCTCGCTGCTGCTCCTCCTGAAGCTCTGGCTGCTAAATCTGAGGCTTTCCTTCCAATTTCAAGCTGCAAAGCACTTGCTGAATTGCAGGGAAAGTCCGGGAGGCATTTGCTGTGCTGGCACACTTTCTCCTTCCTAGACAGAGTGGAAAAGCTTTTCCCTGCCGTGTAGGCGACAAGAGACGCATTAGACGGGCATCCGGAGCTGTCCGAAGGTAAGCGCCTGTTCCCGGCCTCTTTCGGCACAAGCCCCCGCTCCGGAGCGCACCGCGGCCGGCCGGAGGCTCTCTGCCGGCGAAGGTGCCTCGTCTCCGGCAAGGAAGCCTCAGCCGCTTCTCCTGCACACGGAGAGCGTGCTAGCTGCTGAAACGTGAAGAAAGAAGCTGCAGAACACTGGCACTGAGCGTGCAGCTTTCCAGCGGAGAGAAAAAGCTACTTGAACACTCTGCAAGCCTTTCCACTCCCAAAAACATGCACATGGAAGGAGCTGCTGCAAAAGCGATGCTGTGCTCGCTGCTGCTCCTCCTGAAGCTCTGGCTGCTAAATCTGAGGCTTTCCTTCCAATTTCAAGCTGCAAAGCACTTGCTGAATTGCAGGGAAAGTCCGGGAGGCATTTGCTCTGCTGGCACACTTTCTCCTTCCTAGACAGAGTGGAAAAGCTTTTCCCTGCCGTGTAGGCGACAAGAGACGCATTAGACGGGCATCCGGAGCTGTCCGAAGGTAAGCGCCTGTTCCCGGCCTCTTTCGGCACAAGCCCCCGCTCCGGAGCGCACCGCGGCCGGCCGGAGGCTCTCTGCCGGCGAAGGTGCCTCGTCTCCGGCAAGAAAGCCTCAGCCGCTTCTCCTGCACACGGAGAGCGTGCTAGCTGTTGAAACGTGAAGAAAGAAGCTGCAGAACACTGGCACTGAGCGTGCAGCTTTCCAGCGGAGAGAAAAAGCTACTTGAACACTCTGCAAGCCTTTCCACTCCCAAAAACATGCACATGGAAGGAGCTGCTGCAAAAGCGATGCTGTGCTCGCTGCTGCTCCTCCTGAAGCTCTGGCTGCTAAATCTGAGGCTTTCCTTCCAATTTCAAGCTGCAAAGCACTTGCTGAATTGCAGGGAAAGTCCGGGAGGCATTTGCTCTGCTGGCACACTTTCTCCTTCCTAGACAGAGTGGAAAAGCTTTTCCCTGCCGTGTAGGCGACAAGAGACGCATTAGACGGGCATCCGGAGCTGTCCGAAGGTAAGCGCCTGTTGCCGGCCTCTTTCGGCACAAGCCCCCGCTCCGGAGCGCACCGCGGCCGGCCGGAGGCTCTCTGCCGGCGAAGGTGCCTCGTCTCCGGCAAGGAAGCCTCAGCCGCTTCTCCTGCACACGGAGAGCGTGCTAGCTGCTGAAACGTGAAGAAAGAAGCTGCAGAACACTGGCACTGAGCGTGCAGCTTTCCAGCGGAGAGAAAAAGCTACTTGAACACTCTGCAAGCCTTTCCACTCCCAAAAACATGCACATGGAAGGAGCTGCTGCAAAAGCGATGCTGTGCTCGCTGCTGCTCCTCCTGAAGCTCTGGCTGCTAAATCTGAGGCTTTCCTTCCAATTTCAAGCTGCAAAGCACTTGCTGAATTGCAGGGAAAGTCCGGGAGGCATTTGCTGTGCTGGCACACTTTCTCCTTTCTAGACAGAGTGGAAAAGCTTTTCCCTGCCGTGTAGGCGACAAGAGACGCATTAGACGGGCATCCGGAGCTGTCCGAAGGTAAGCGCCTGTTGCCGGCCTCCTTCGGCACAAGCCCCCGCTCCGGAGCGCACCGCGGCCGGCCGGAGGCTCTCTGCCGGCGAAGGTGCCTCGTCTCCGGCAAGGAAGCCTCAGCCGCTTCTCCTGCACACGGAGAGCGTGCTAGCTGCTGAAACGTGAAGAAAGAAGCTGCAGAACACTGGCACTGAGCGTGCAGCTTTCCAGCGGAGAGAAAAAGCTACTTGAACACTCTGCAAGCCTTTCCACTCCCAAAAACATGCACATGGAAGGAGCTGCTGCAAAAGCGATGCTGTGCTCGCTGCTGCTCCTCCTGAAGCTCTGGCTGCTAAATCTGAGGCTTTCCTTCCAATTTCAAGCTGCAAAGCACTTGCTGAATTGCAGGGAAAGTCCGGGAGGCATTTGCTGTGCTGGCACACTTTCTCCTTCCTAGACAGAGTGGAAAAGCTTTTCCCTGCCGTGTAGGCGACAAGAGACGCATTAGACGGGCATCCGGAGCTGTCCGAAGGTAAGCGCCTGTTGCCGGCCTCTTTCGGCACAAGCCCCCGCTCCGGAGCGCACCGCGGCCGGCCGGAGGCTCTCTGCCGGCGAAGGTGCCTCGTCTCCGGCAAGGAAGCCTCAGCCGCTTCTCCTGCACACGGAGAGCGTGCTAGCTGCTGAAACGTGAAGAAAGAAGCTGCAGAACACTGGCACTGAGCGTGCAGCTTTCCAGCGGAGAGAAAAAGCTACTTGAACACTCTGCAAGCCTTTCCACTCCCAAAAACATGCACATGGAAGGAGCTGCTGCAAAAGCGATGCTGTGCTCGCTGCTGCTCCTCCTGAAGCTCTGGCTGCTAAATCTGAGGCTTTCCTTCCAATTTCAAGCTGCAAAGCACTTGCTGAATTGCAGGGAAAGTCCGGGAGGCATTTGCTGTGCTGGCACACTTTCTCCTTCCTAGACAGAGTGGAAAAGCTTTTCCCTGCCGTGTAGGCGACAAGAGACGCATTAGACGGGCATCCGGAGCTGTCCGAAGGTAAGCGCCTGTTCCCGGCCTCTTTCGGCACAAGCCCCCGCTCCGGAGCGCACCGCGGCCGGCCGGAGGCTCTCAGCCGGCGAAGGTGCCTCGTCTCCGGCAAGGAAGCCTCAGCCGCTTCTCCTGCACACGGAGAGCGTGCTAGCTGCTGAAACGTGAAGAAAGAAGCTGCAGAACACTGGCACTGAGCGTGCAGCTTTCCAGCGGAGAGAAAAAGCTACTTGAACACTCTGCAAGCCTTTCCACTCCCAAAAACATGCACATGGAAGGAGCTGCTGCAAAAGCGATGCTGTGCTCGCTGCTGCTCCTCCTGAAGCTCTGGCTGCAAAATCTGAGGCTTTCCTTCCAATTTCAAGCTGCAAAGCACTTGCTGAATTGCAGGGAAAGTCCGGGAGGCATTTGCTCTGCTGGCACACTTTCTCCTTCCTAGACAGAGTGGAAAAGCTTTTCCCTGCCGTGTAGGCGACAAGAGACGCATTAGACGGGCATCCGGAGCTGTCCGAAGGTAAGCGCCTGTTGCCGGCCTCTTTCGGCACAAGCCCCCGCTCCGGAGCGCACCGCGGCCGGCCGGAGGCTCTCTGCCGGCGAAGGTGCCTCGTCTCCGGCAAGGAAGCCTCAGCCGCTTCTCCTGCACACGGAGAGCGTGCTAGCTGCTGAAACGTGAAGAAAGAAGCTGCAGAACACTGGCACTGAGCGTGCAGCTTTCCAGCGGAGAGAAAAAGCTACTTGAACACTCTGCAAGCCTTTCCACTCCCAAAAACATGCACATGGAAGGAGCTGCTGCAAAAGCGATGCTGTGCTCGCTGCTGCTCCTCCTGAAGCTCTGGCTGCTAAATCTGAGGCTTTCCTTCCAATTTCAAGCTGCAAAGCACTTGCTGAATTGCAGGGAAAGTCCGGGAGGCATTTGCTGTGCTGGCACACTTTCTCCTTCCTAGACAGAGCGGAAAAGCTTTTCCCTGCCGTGTAGGCGACAAGAGACGCATTAGACGGGCATCCGGAGCTGTCCGAAGGTAAGCGCCTGTTGCCGGCCTCTTTCGGCACAAGCCCCCGCTCCGGAGCGCACCGCGGCCGGCCGGAGGCTCTCTGCCGGCGAAGGTGCCTCGTCTCCGGCAAGGAAGCCTCAGCCGCTTCTCCTGCACACGGAGAGCGTGCTAGCTGCTGAAACGTGAAGAAAGAAGCTGCAGAACACTGGCACTGAGCCTGCAGCTTTCCAGCGGAGAGAAAAAGCTACTTGAACACTCTGCAAGCCTTTCCACTCCCAAAAACATGCACATGGAAGGAGCTGCTGCAAAAGCGATGCTGTGCTCGCTGCTGCTCCTCCTGAAGCTCTGGCTGCTAAATCTGAGGCTTTCCTTCCAATTTCAAGCTGCAAAGCACTTGCTGAATTGCAGGGAAAGTCCGGGAGGCATTTGCTGTGCTGGCACACATTCTCCTTCCTAGACAGAGTGGAAAAGCTTTTCCCTGCCGTGTAGGCGACAAGAGACGCATTAGACGGGCATCCGGAGCTGTCCGAAGGTAAGCGCCTGTTCCCGGCCTCTTTCGGCACAAGCCCCCGCTCCGGAGCGCACCGCGGCCGGCCGGAGGCTCTCTGCCGGCGAAGGTGCCTCGTCTCCGGCAAGGAAGCCTCAGCCGCTTCTCCTGCACACGGAGAGCGTGCTAGCTGCTGAAACGTGAAGAAAGAAGCTGCAGAACACTGGCACTGAGCGTGCAGCTTTCCAGCGGAGAGAAAAAGCTACTTGAACACTCTGCAAGCCTTTCCACTCCCAAAAACATGCACATGGAAGGAGCTGCTGCAAAAGCGATGCTGTGCTCGCTGCTGCTCCTCCTGAAGCTCTGGCTGCTAAATCTGAGGCTTTCCTTCCAATTTCAAGCTGCAAAGCACTTGCTGAATTGCAGGGAAAGTCCGGGAGGCATTTGCTGTGCTGGCACACTTTCTCCTTCCTAGACAGAGTGGAAAAGCTTTTCCCTGCCGTGTAGGCGACAAGAGACGCATTAGACGGGCATCCGGAGCTGTCCGAAGGTAAGCGCCTGTTCCCGGCCTCTTTCGGCACAAGCCCCCGCTCCGGAGCGCACCGCGGCCGGCCGGAGGCTCTCTGCCGGCGAAGGTGCCTCGTCTCCGGCAAGGAAGCCTCAGCCGCTTCTCCTGCACACGGAGAGCGTGCTAGCTGCTGAAACGTGAAGAAAGAAGCTGCAGAACACTGGCACTGAGCCTGCAGCTTTCCAGCGGAGAGAAAAAGCTACTTGAACACTCTGCAAGCCTTTCCACTCCCAAAAACATGCACATGGAAGGAGCTGCTGCAAAAGCGATGCTGTGCTCGCTGCTGCTCCTCCTGAAGCTCTGGCTGCTAAATCTGAGGCTTTCCTTCCAATTTCAAGCTGCAAAGCACTTGCTGAATTGCAGGGAAAGTCCGGGAGGCATTTGCTCTGCTGGCACACTTTCTCCTTCCTAGACAGAGTGGAAAAGCTTTTCCCTGCCGTGTAGGCGACAAGAGACGCATTAGACGGGCATCCGGAGCTGTCCGAAGGTAAGCGCCTGTTGCCGGCCTCTTTCGGCACAAGCCCCCGCTCCGGAGCGCACCGCGGCCGGCCGGAGGCTCTCTGCCGGCGAAGGTGCCTCGTCTCCGGCAAGGAAGCCTCAGCCGCTTCTCCTGCACACGGAGAGCGTGCTAGCTGCTGAAACGTGAAGAAAGAAGCTGCAGAACACTGGCACTGAGCCTGCAGCTTTCCAGCGGAGAGAAAAAGCTACTTGAACACTCTGCAAGCCTTTCCACTCCCAAAAACATGCACATGGAAGGAGCTGCTGCAAAAGCGATGCTGTGCTCGCTGCTGCTCCTCCTGAAGCTCTGGCTGCTAAATCTGAGGCTTTCCTTCCAATTTCAAGCTGCAAAGCACTTGCTGAATTGCAGGGAAAGTCCGGGAGGCATTTGCTGTGCTGGCACACTTTCTCCTTCCTAGACAGAGTGGAAAAGCTTTTCCCTGCCGTGTAGGCGACAAGAGACGCATTAGACGGGCATCCGGAGCTGTCCGAAGGTAAGCGCCTGTTCCCGGCCTCTTTCGGCACAAGCCCCCGCTCCGGAGCGCACCGCGGCCGGCCGGAGGCTCTCTGCCGGCGAAGGTGCCTCGTCTCCGGCAAGGAAGCCTCAGCCGCTTCTCCTGCACACGGAGAGCGTGCTAGCTGCTGAAACGTGAAGAAAGAAGCTGCAGAACACTGGCACTGAGCGTGCAGCTTTCCAGCGGAGAGAAAAAGCTACTTGAACACTCTGCAAGCCTTTCCACTCCCAAAAACATGCACATGGAAGGAGCTGCTGCAAAAGCGATGCTGTGCTCGCTGCTGCTCCTCCTGAAGCTCTGGCTGCTAAATCTGAGGCTTTCCTTCCAATTTCAAGCTGCAAAGCACTTGCTGAATTGCAGGGAAAGTCCGGGAGGCATTTGCTGTGCTGGCACACTTTCTCCTTCCTAGACAGAGTGGAAAAGCTTTTCCCTGCCGTGTAGGCGACAAGAGACGCATTAGACGGGCATCCGGAGCTGTCCGAAGGTAAGCGCCTGTTCCCGGCCTCTTTCGGCACAAGCCCCCGCTCCGGAGCGCACCGCGGCCGGCCGGAGGCTCTCTGCCGGCGAAGGTGCCTCGTCTCCGGCAAGGAAGCCTCAGCCGCTTCTCCTGCACACGGAGAGCGTGCTAGCTGCTGAAACGTGAAGAAAGAAGCTGCAGAACACTGGCACTGAGCGTGCAGCTTTCCAGCGGAGAGAAAAAGCTACTTGAACACTCTGCAAGCCTTTCCACTCCCAAAAACATGCACATGGAAGGAGCTGCTGCAAAAGCGATGCTGTGCTCGCTGCTGCTCCTCCTGAAGCTCTGGCTGCTAAATCTGAGGCTTTCCTTCCAATTTCAAGCTGCAAAGCACTTGCTGAATTGCAGGGAAAGTCCGGGATGCATTTGCTCTGCTGGCACACTTTCTCCTTCCTAGACAGAGTGGAAAAGCTTTTCCCTGCCGTGTAGGCGACAAGAGACGCATTAGACGGGCATCCGGAGCTGTCCGAAGGTAAGCGCCTGTTCCCGGCCTCTTTCGGCACAAGCCCCCGCTCCGGAGCGCACCGCGGCCGGCCGGAGGCTCTCTGCCGGCGAAGGTGCCTCGTCTCCGGCAAGGAAGCCTCAGCCGCTTCTCCTGCACACGGAGAGCGTGCTAGCTGCTGAAACGTGAAGAAAGAAGCTGCAGAACACTGGCACTGAGCGTGCAGCTTTCCAGCGGAGAGAAAAAGCTACTTGAACACTCTGCAAGCCTTTCCACTCCCAAAAACATGCACATGGAAGGAGCTGCTGCAAAAGCGATGCTGTGCTCGCTGCTGCTCCTCCTGAAGCTCTGGCTGCTAAATCTGAGGCTTTCCTTCCAATTTCAAGCTGCAAAGCACTTGCTGAATTGCAGGGAAAGTCCGGGAGGCATTTGCTCTGCTGGCACACTTTCTCCTTCCTAGACAGAGTGGAAAAGCTTTTCCCTGCCGTGTAGGCGACAAGAGACGCATTAGACGGGCATCCGGAGCTGTCCGAAGGTAAGCGCCTGTTGCCGGCCTCTTTCGGCACAAGCCCCCGCTCCGGAGCGCACCGCGGCCGGCCGGAGGCTCTCTGCCGGCGAAGGTGCCTCGTCTCCGGCAAGGAAGCCTCAGCCGCTTCTCCTGCACACGGAGAGCGTGCTAGCTGCTGAAACGTGAAGAAAGAAGCTGCAGAACACTGGCACTGAGCGTGCAGCTTTCCAGCGGAGAGAAAAAGCTACTTGAACACTCTGCAAGCCTTTCCACTCCCAAAAACATGCACATGGAAGGAGCTGCTGCAAAAGCGATGCTGTGCTCGCTGCTGCTCCTCCTGAAGCTCTGGCTGCAAAATCTGAGGCTTTCCTTCCAATTTCAAGCTGCAAAGCACTTGCTGAATTGCAGGGAAAGTCCGGGAGGCATTTGCTCTGCTGGCACACTTTCTCCTTCCTAGACAGAGTGGAAAAGCTTTTCCCTGCCGTGTAGGCGACAAGAGACGCATTAGACGGGCATCCGGAGCTGTCCGAAGGTAAGCGCCTGTTGCCGGCCTCTTTCGGCACAAGCCCCCGCTCCGGAGCGCACCGCGGCCGGCCGGAGGCTCTCTGCCGGCGAAGGTGCCTCGTCTCCGGCAAGGAAGCCTCAGCCGCTTCTCCTGCACACGGAGAGCGTGCTAGCTGCTGAAACGTGAAGAAAGAAGCTGCAGAACACTGGCACTGAGCGTGCAGCTTTCCAGCGGAGAGAAAAAGCTACTTGAACACTCTGCAAGCCTTTCCACTCCCAAAAACATGCACATGGAAGGAGCTGCTGCAAAAGCGATGCTGTGCTCGCTGCTGCTCCTCCTGAAGCTCTGGCTGCTAAATCTGAGGCTTTCCTTCCAATTTCAAGCTGCAAAGCACTTGCTGAATTGCAGGGAAAGTCCGGGAGGCATTTGCTGTGCTGGCACACTTTCTCCTTCCTAGACAGAGTGGAAAAGCTTTTCCCTGCCGTGTAGGCGACAAGAGACGCATTAGACGGGCATCCGGAGCTGTCCGAAGGTAAGCGCCTGTTCCCGGCCTCTTTCGGCACAAGCCCCCGCTCCGGAGCGCACCGCGGCCGGCCGGAGGCTCTCTGCCGGCGAAGGTGCCTCGTCTCCGGCAAGGAAGCCTCAGCCGCTTCTCCTGCACACGGAGAGCGTGCTAGCTGCTGAAACGTGAAGAAAGAAGCTGCAGAACACTGGCACTGAGCGTGCAGCTTTCCAGCGGAGAGAAAAAGCTACTTGAACACTCTGCAAGCCTTTCCACTCCCAAAAACATGCACATGGAAGGAGCTGCTGCAAAAGCGATGCTGTGCTCGCTGCTGCTCCTCCTGAAGCTCTGGCTGCTAAATCTGAGGCTTTCCTTCCAATTTCAAGCTGCAAAGCACTTGCTGAATTGCAGGGAAAGTCCGGGAGGCATTTGCTGTGCTGGCACACTTTCTCCTTCCTAGACAGAGTGGAAAAGCTTTTCCCTGCCGTGTAGGCGACAAGAGACGCATTAGACGGGCATCCGGAGCTGTCCGAAGGTAAGCGCCTGTTCCCGGCCTCTTTCGGCACAAGCCCCCGCTCCGGAGCGCACCGCGGCCGGCCGGAGGCTCTCTGCCGGCGAAGGTGCCTCGTCTCCGGCAAGGAAGCCTCAGCCGCTTCTCCTGCACACGGAGAGCGTGCTAGCTGCTGAAACGTGAAGAAAGAAGCTGCAGAACACTGGCACTGAGCGTGCAGCTTTCCAGCGGAGAGAAAAAGCTACTTGAACACTCTGCAAGCCTTTCCACTCCCAAAAACATGCACATGGAAGGAGCTGCTGCAAAAGCGATGCTGTGCTCGCTGCTGCTCCTCCTGAAGCTCTGGCTGCTAAATCTGAGGCTTTCCTTCCAATTTCAAGCTGCAAAGCACTTGCTGAATTGCAGGGAAAGTCCGGGATGCATTTGCTCTGCTGGCACACTTTCTCCTTCCTAGACAGAGTGGAAAAGCTTTTCCCTGCCGTGTAGGCGACAAGAGACGCATTAGACGGGCATCCGGAGCTGTCCGAAGGTAAGCGCCTGTTCCCGGCCTCTTTCGGCACAAGCCCCCGCTCCGGAGCGCACCGCGGCCGGCCGGATGCTCTCTGCCGGCGAAGGTGCCTCGTCTCCGGCAAGGAAGCCTCAGCCGCTTCTCCTGCACACGGAGAGCGTGCTAGCTGCTGAAACGTGAAGAAAGAAGCTGCAGAACACTGGCACTGAGCGTGCAGCTTTCCAGCGGAGAGAAAAAGCTACTTGAACACTCTGCAAGCCTTTCCACTCCCAAAAACATGCACATGGAAGGAGCTGCTGCAAAAGCGATGCTGTGCTCGCTGCTGCTCCTCCTGAAGCTCTGGCTGCTAAATCTGAGGCTTTCCTTCCAATTTCAAGCTGCAAAGCACTTGCTGAATTGCAGGGAAAGTCCGGGAGGCATTTGCTCTGCTGGCACACTTTCTCCTTCCTAGACAGAGTGGAAAAGCTTTTCCCTGCCGTGTAGGCGACAAGAGACGCATTAGACGGGCATCCGGAGCTGTCCGAAGGTAAGCGCCTGTTGCCGGCCTCTTTCGGCACAAGCCCCCGCTCCGGAGCGCACCGCGGCCGGCCGGAGGCTCTCTGCCGGCGAAGGTGCCTCGTCTCCGGCAAGGAAGCCTCAGCCGCTTCTCCTGCACACGGAGAGCGTGCTAGCTGCTGAAACGTGAAGAAAGAAGCTGCAGAACACTGGCACTGAGCGTGCAGCTTTCCAGCGGAGAGAAAAAGCTACTTGAACACTCTGCAAGCCTTTCCACTCCCAAAAACATGCACATGGAAGGAGCTGCTGCAAAAGCGATGCTGTGCTCGCTGCTGCTCCTCCTGAAGCTCTGGCTGCAAAATCTGAGGCTTTCCTTCCAATTTCAAGCTGCAAAGCACTTGCTGAATTGCAGGGAAAGTCCGGGAGGCATTTGCTCTGCTGGCACACTTTCTCCTTCCTAGACAGAGTGGAAAAGCTTTTCCCTGCCGTGTAGGCGACAAGAGACGCATTAGACGGGCATCCGGAGCTGTCCGAAGGTAAGCGCCTGTTGCCGGCCTCTTTCGGCACAAGCCCCCGCTCCGGAGCGCACCGCGGCCGGCCGGAGGCTCTCTGCCGGCGAAGGTGCCTCGTCTCCGGCAAGGAAGCCTCAGCCGCTTCTCCTGCACACGGAGAGCGTGCTAGCTGCTGAAACGTGAAGAAAGAAGCTGCAGAACACTGGCACTGAGCGTGCAGCTTTCCAGCGGAGAGAAAAAGCTACTTGAACACTCTGCAAGCCTTTCCACTCCCAAAAACATGCACATGGAAGGAGCTGCTGCAAAAGCGATGCTGTGCTCGCTGCTGCTCCTCCTGAAGCTCTGGCTGCTAAATCTGAGGCTTTCCTTCCAATTTCAAGCTGCAAAGCACTTGCTGAATTGCAGGGAAAGTCCGGGAGGCATTTGCTGTGCTGGCACACTTTCTCCTTCCTAGACAGAGCGGAAAAGCTTTTCCCTGCCGTGTAGGCGACAAGAGACGCATTAGACGGGCATCCGGAGCTGTCCGAAGGTAAGCGCCTGTTGCCGGCCTCTTTCGGCACAAGCCCCCGCTCCGGAGCGCACCGCGGCCGGCCGGAGGCTCTCTGCCGGCGAAGGTGCCTCGTCTCCGGCAAGGAAGCCTCAGCCGCTTCTCCTGCACACGGAGAGCGTGCTAGCTGCTGAAACGTGAAGAAAGAAGCTGCAGAACACTGGCACTGAGCGTGCAGCTTTCCAGCGGAGAGAAAAAGCTACTTGAACACTCTGCAAGCCTTTCCACTCCCAAAAACATGCACATGGAAGGAGCTGCTGCAAAAGCGATGCTGTGCTCGCTGCTGCTCCTCCTGAAGCTCTGGCTGCTAAATCTGAGGCTTTCCTTCCAATTTCAAGCTGCAAAGCACTTGCTGAATTGCAGGGAAAGTCCGGGAGGCATTTGCTGTGCTGGCACACTTTCTCCTTCCTAGACAGAGTGGAAAAGCTTTTCCCTGCCGTGTAGGCGACAAGAGACGCATTAGACGGGCATCCGGAGCTGTCCGAAGGTAAGCGCCTGTTCCCGGCCTCTTTCGGCACAAGCCCCCGCTCCGGAGCGCACCGCGGCCGGCCGGAGGCTCTCTGCCGGCGAAGGTGCCTCGTCTCCGGCAAGGAAGCCTCAGCCGCTTCTCCTGCACACGGAGAGCGTGCTAGCTGCTGAAACGTGAAGAAAGAAGCTGCAGAACACTGGCACTGAGCGTGCAGCTTTCCAGCGGAGAGAAAAAGCTACTTGAACACTCTGCAAGCCTTTCCACTCCCAAAAACATGCACATGGAAGGAGCTGCTGCAAAAGCGATGCTGTGCTCGCTGCTGCTCCTCCTGAAGCTCTGGCTGCTAAATCTGAGGCTTTCCTTCCAATTTCAAGCTGCAAAGCACTTGCTGAATTGCAGGGAAAGTCCGGGAGGCATTTGCTGTGCTGGCACACTTTCTCCTTCCTAGACAGAGTGGAAAAGCTTTTCCCTGCCGTGTAGGCGACAAGAGACGCATTAGACGGGCATCCGGAGCTGTCCGAAGGTAAGCGCCTGTTCCCGGCCTCTTTCGGCACAAGCCCCCGCTCCGGAGCGCACCGCGGCCGGCCGGAGGCTCTCTGCCGGCGAAGGTGCCTCGTCTCCGGCAAGGAAGCCTCAGCCGCTTCTCCTGCACACGGAGAGCGTGCTAGCTGCTGAAACGTGAAGAAAGAAGCTGCAGAACACTGGCACTGAGCGTGCAGCTTTCCAGCGGAGAGAAAAAGCTACTTGAACACTCTGCAAGCCTTTCCACTCCCAAAAACATGCACATGGAAGGAGCTGCTGCAAAAGCGATGCTGTGCTCGCTGCTGCTCCTCCTGAAGCTCTGGCTGCTAAATCTGAGGCTTTCCTTCCAATTTCAAGCTGCAAAGCACTTGCTGAATTGCAGGGAAAGTCCGGGAGGCATTTGCTCTGCTGGCACACTTTCTCCTTCCTAGACAGAGTGGAAAAGCTTTTCCCTGCCGTGTAGGCGACAAGAGACGCATTAGACGGGCATCCGGAGCTGTCCGAAGGTAAGCGCCTGTTGCCGGCCTCTTTCGGCACAAGCCCCCGCTCCGGAGCGCACCGCGGCCGGCCGGAGGCTCTCTGCCGGCGAAGGTGCCTCGTCTCCGGCAAGGAAGCCTCAGCCGCTTCTCCTGCACACGGAGAGCGTGCTAGCTGCTGAAACGTGAAGAAAGAAGCTGCAGAACACTGGCACTGAGCGTGCAGCTTTCCAGCGGAGAGAAAAAGCTACTTGAACACTCTGCAAGCCTTTCCACTCCCAAAAACATGCACATGGAAGGAGCTGCTGCAAAAGCGATGCTGTGCTCGCTGCTGCTCCTCCTGAAGCTCTGGCTGCAAAATCTGAGGCTTTCCTTCCAATTTCAAGCTGCAAAGCACTTGCTGAATTGCAGGGAAAGTCCGGGAGGCATTTGCTCTGCTGGCACACTTTCTCCTTCCTAGACAGAGTGGAAAAGCTTTTCCCTGCCGTGTAGGCGACAAGAGACGCATTAGACGGGCATCCGGAGCTGTCCGAAGGTAAGCGCCTGTTGCCGGCCTCTTTCGGCACAAGCCCCCGCTCCGGAGCGCACCGCGGCCGGCCGGAGGCTCTCTGCCGGCGAAGGTGCCTCGTCTCCGGCAAGGAAGCCTCAGCCGCTTCTCCTGCACACGGAGAGCGTGCTAGCTGCTGAAACGTGAAGAAAGAAGCTGCAGAACACTGGCACTGAGCGTGCAGCTTTCCAGCGGAGAGAAAAAGCTACTTGAACACTCTGCAAGCCTTTCCACTCCCAAAAACATGCACATGGAAGGAGCTGCTGCAAAAGCGATGCTGTGCTCGCTGCTGCTCCTCCTGAAGCTCTGGCTGCTAAATCTGAGGCTTTCCTTCCAATTTCAAGCTGCAAAGCACTTGCTGAATTGCAGGGAAAGTCCGGGAGGCATTTGCTGTGCTGGCACACTTTCTCCTTCCTAGACAGAGCGGAAAAGCTTTTCCCTGCCGTGTAGGCGACAAGAGACGCATTAGACGGGCATCCGGAGCTGTCCGAAGGTAAGCGCCTGTTGCCGGCCTCTTTCGGCACAAGCCCCCGCTCCGGAGCGCACCGCGGCCGGCCGGAGGCTCTCTGCCGGCGAAGGTGCCTCGTCTCCGGCAAGGAAGCCTCAGCCGCTTCTCCTGCACACGGAGAGCGTGCTAGCTGCTGAAACGTGAAGAAAGAAGCTGCAGAACACTGGCACTGAGCGTGCAGCTTTCCAGCGGAGAGAAAAAGCTACTTGAACACTCTGCAAGCCTTTCCACTCCCAAAAACATGCACATGGAAGGAGCTGCTGCAAAAGCGATGCTGTGCTCGCTGCTGCTCCTCCTGAAGCTCTGGCTGCAAAATCTGAGGCTTTCCTTCCAATTTCAAGCTGCAAAGCACTTGCTGAATTGCAGGGAAAGTCCGGGAGGCATTTGCTCTGCTGGCACACTTTCTCCTTCCTAGACAGAGTGGAAAAGCTTTTCCCTGCCGTGTAGGCGACAAGAGACGCATTAGACGGGCATCCGGAGCTGTCCGAAGGTAAGCGCCTGTTGCCGGCCTCTTTCGGCACAAGCCCCCGCTCCGGAGCGCACCGCGGCCGGCCGGAGGCTCTCTGCCGGCGAAGGTGCCTCGTCTCCGGCAAGGAAGCCTCAGCCGCTTCTCCTGCACACGGAGAGCGTGCTAGCTGCTGAAACGTGAAGAAAGAAGCTGCAGAACACTGGCACTGAGCGTGCAGCTTTCCAGCGGAGAGAAAAAGCTACTTGAACACTCTGCAAGCCTTTCCACTCCCAAAAACATGCACATGGAAGGAGCTGCTGCAAAAGCGATGCTGTGCTCGCTGCTGCTCCTCCTGAAGCTCTGGCTGCTAAATCTGAGGCTTTCCTTCCAATTTCAAGCTGCAAAGCACTTGCTGAATTGCAGGGAAAGTCCGGGAGGCATTTGCTGTGCTGGCACACTTTCTCCTTCCTAGACAGAGCGGAAAAGCTTTTCCCTGCCGTGTAGGCGACAAGAGACGCATTAGACGGGCATCCGGAGCTGTCCGAAGGTAAGCGCCTGTTGCCGGCCTCTTTCGGCACAAGCCCCCGCTCCGGAGCGCACCGCGGCCGGCCGGAGGCTCTCTGCCGGCGAAGGTGCCTCGTCTCCGGCAAGGAAGCCTCAGCCGCTTCTCCTGCACACGGAGAGCGTGCTAGCTGCTGAAACGTGAAGAAAGAAGCTGCAGAACACTGGCACTGAGCGTGCAGCTTTCCAGCGGAGAGAAAAAGCTACTTGAACACTCTGCAAGCCTTTCCACTCCCAAAAACATGCACATGGAAGGAGCTGCTGCAAAAGCGATGCTGTGCTCGCTGCTGCTCCTCCTGAAGCTCTGGCTGCTAAATCTGAGGCTTTCCTTCCAATTTCAAGCTGCAAAGCACTTGCTGAATTGCAGGGAAAGTCCGGGAGGCATTTGCTGTGCTGGCACACATTCTCCTTCCTAGACAGAGTGGAAAAGCTTTTCCCTGCCGTGTAGGCGACAAGAGACGCATTAGACGGGCATCCGGAGCTGTCCGAAGGTAAGCGCCTGTTCCCGGCCTCTTTCGGCACAAGCCCCCGCTCCGGAGCGCACCGCGGCCGGCCGGAGGCTCTCTGCCGGCGAAGGTGCCTCGTCTCCGGCAAGGAAGCCTCAGCCGCTTCTCCTGCACACGGAGAGCGTGCTAGCTGCTGAAACGTGAAGAAAGAAGCTGCAGAACACTGGCACTGAGCGTGCAGCTTTCCAGCGGAGAGAAAAAGCTACTTGAACACTCTGCAAGCCTTTCCACTCCCAAAAACATGCACATGGAAGGAGCTGCTGCAAAAGCGATGCTGTGCTCGCTGCTGCTCCTCCTGAAGCTCTGGCTGCTAAATCTGAGGCTTTCCTTCCAATTTCAAGCTGCAAAGCACTTGCTGAATTGCAGGGAAAGTCCGGGAGGCATTTGCTGTGCTGGCACACTTTCTCCTTCCTAGACAGAGTGGAAAAGCTTTTCCCTGCCGTGTAGGCGACAAGAGACGCATTAGACGGGCATCCGGAGCTGTCCGAAGGTAAGCGCCTGTTCCCGGCCTCTTTCGGCACAAGCCCCCGCTCCGGAGCGCACCGCGGCCGGCCGGAGGCTCTCTGCCGGCGAAGGTGCCTCGTCTCCGGCAAGGAAGCCTCAGCCGCTTCTCCTGCACACGGAGAGCGTGCTAGCTGCTGAAACGTGAAGAAAGAAGCTGCAGAACACTGGCACTGAGCGTGCAGCTTTCCAGCGGAGAGAAAAAGCTACTTGAACACTCTGCAAGCCTTTCCACTCCCAAAAACATGCACATGGAAGGAGCTGCTGCAAAAGCGATGCTGTGCTCGCTGCTGCTCCTCCTGAAGCTCTGGCTGCTAAATCTGAGGCTTTCCTTCCAATTTCAAGCTGCAAAGCACTTGCTGAATTGCAGGGAAAGTCCGGGAGGCATTTGCTGTGCTGGCACACTTTCTCCTTCCTAGACAGAGTGGAAAAGCTTTTCCCTGCCGTGTAGGCGACAAGAGACGCATTAGACGGGCATCCGGAGCTGTCCGAAGGTAAGCGCCTGTTGCCGGCCTCTTTCGGCACAAGCCCCCGCTCCGGAGCGCACCGCGGCCGGCCGGAGGCTCTCTGCCGGCGAAGGTGCCTCGTCTCCGGCAAGGAAGCCTCAGCCGCTTCTCCTGCACACGGAGAGCGTGCTAGCTGCTGAAACGTGAAGAAAGAAGCTGCAGAACACTGGCACTGAGCGTGCAGCTTTCCAGCGGAGAGAAAAAGCTACTTGAACACTCTGCAAGCCTTTCCACTCCCAAAAACATGCACATGGAAGGAGCTGCTGCAAAAGCGATGCTGTGCTCGCTGCTGCTCCTCCTGAAGCTCTGGCTGCAAAATCTGAGGCTTTCCTTCCAATTTCAAGCTGCAAAGCACTTGCTGAATTGCAGGGAAAGTCCGGGAGGCATTTGCTCTGCTGGCACACTTTCTCCTTCCTAGACAGAGTGGAAAAGCTTTTCCCTGCCGTGTAGGCGACAAGAGACGCATTAGACGGGCATCCGGAGCTGTCCGAAGGTAAGCGCCTGTTGCCGGCCTCTTTCGGCACAAGCCCCCGCTCCGGAGCGCACCGCGGCCGGCCGGAGGCTCTCTGCCGGCGAAGGTGCCTCGTCTCCGGCAAGGAAGCCTCAGCCGCTTCTCCTGCACACGGAGAGCGTGCTAGCTGCTGAAACGTGAAGAAAGAAGCTGCAGAACACTGGCACTGAGCGTGCAGCTTTCCAGCGGAGAGAAAAAGCTACTTGAACACTCTGCAAGCCTTTCCACTCCCAAAAACATGCACATGGAAGGAGCTGCTGCAAAAGCGATGCTGTGCTCGCTGCTGCTCCTCCTGAAGCTCTGGCTGCTAAATCTGAGGCTTTCCTTCCAATTTCAAGCTGCAAAGCACTTGCTGAATTGCAGGGAAAGTCCGGGAGGCATTTGCTGTGCTGGCACACTTTCTCCTTCCTAGACAGAGCGGAAAAGCTTTTCCCTGCCGTGTAGGCGACAAGAGACGCATTAGACGGGCATCCGGAGCTGTCCGAAGGTAAGCGCCTGTTGCCGGCCTCTTTCGGCACAAGCCCCCGCTCCGGAGCGCACCGCGGCCGGCCGGAGGCTCTCTGCCGGCGAAGGTGCCTCGTCTCCGGCAAGGAAGCCTCAGCCGCTTCTCCTGCACACGGAGAGCGTGCTAGCTGCTGAAACGTGAAGAAAGAAGCTGCAGAACACTGGCACTGAGCGTGCAGCTTTCCAGCGGAGAGAAAAAGCTACTTGAACACTCTGCAAGCCTTTCCACTCCCAAAAACATGCACATGGAAGGAGCTGCTGCAAAAGCGATGCTGTGCTCGCTGCTGCTGCTCCTGAAGCTCTGGCTGCTAAATCTGAGGCTTTCCTTCCAATTTCAAGCTGCAAAGCACTTGCTGAATTGCAGGGAAAGTCCGGGAGGCATTTGCTGTGCTGGCACACATTCTCCTTCCTAGACAGAGTGGAAAAGCTTTTCCCTGCCGTGTAGGCGACAAGAGACGCATTAGACGGGCATCCGGAGCTGTCCGAAGGTAAGCGCCTGTTCCCGGCCTCTTTCGGCACAAGCCCCCGCTCCGGAGCGCACCGCGGCCGGCCGGAGGCTCTCTGCCGGCGAAGGTGCCTCGTCTCCGGCAAGGAAGCCTCAGCCGCTTCTCCTGCACACGGAGAGCGTGCTAGCTGCTGAAACGTGAAGAAAGAAGCTGCAGAACACTGGCACTGAGCGTGCAGCTTTCCAGCGGAGAGAAAAAGCTACTTGAACACTCTGCAAGCCTTTCCACTCCCAAAAACATGCACATGGAAGGAGCTGCTGCAAAAGCGATGCTGTGCTCGCTGCTGCTCCTCCTGAAGCTCTGGCTGCTAAATCTGAGGCTTTCCTTCCAATTTCAAGCTGCAAAGCACTTGCTGAATTGCAGGGAAAGTCCGGGAGGCATTTGCTGTGCTGGCACACTTTCTCCTTCCTAGACAGAGTGGAAAAGCTTTTCCCTGCCGTGTAGGCGACAAGAGACGCATTAGACGGGCATCCGGAGCTGTCCGAAGGTAAGCGCCTGTTGCCGGCCTCTTTCGGCACAAGCCCCCGCTCCGGAGCGCACCGCGGCCGGCCGGAGGCTCTCTGCCGGCGAAGGTGCCTCGTCTCCGGCAAGGAAGCCTCAGCCGCTTCTCCTGCACACGGAGAGCGTGCTAGCTGCTGAAACGTGAAGAAAGAAGCTGCAGAACACTGGCACTGAGCGTGCAGCTTTCCAGCGGAGAGAAAAAGCTACTTGAACACTCTGCAAGCCTTTCCACTCCCAAAAACATGCACATGGAAGGAGCTGCTGCAAAAGCGATGCTGTGCTCGCTGCTGCTGCTCCTGAAGCTCTGGCTGCTAAATCTGAGGCTTTCCTTCCAATTTCAAGCTGCAAAGCACTTGCTGAATTGCAGGGAAAGTCCGGGAGGCATTTGCTCTGCTGGCACACATTCTCCTTCCTAGACAGAGTGGAAAAGCTTTTCCCTGCCGTGTAGGCGACAAGAGACGCATTAGACGGGCATCCGGAGCTGTCCGAAGGTAAGCGCCTGTTCCCGGCCTCTTTCGGCACAAGCCCCCGCTCCGGAGCGCACCGCGGCCGGCCGGAGGCTCTCTGCCGGCGAAGGTGCCTCGTCTCCGGCAAGGAAGCCTCAGCCGCTTCTCCTGCACACGGAGAGCGTGCTAGCTGCTGAAACGTGAAGAAAGAAGCTGCAGAACACTGGCACTGAGCGTGCAGCTTTCCAGCGGAGAGAAAAAGCTACTTGAACACTCTGCAAGCCTTTCCACTCCCAAAAACATGCACATGGAAGGAGCTGCTGCAAAAGCGATGCTGTGCTCGCTGCTGCTCCTCCTGAAGCTCTGGCTGCTAAATCTGAGGCTTTCCTTCCAATTTCAAGCTGCAAAGCACTTGCTGAATTGCAGGGAAAGTCCGGGAGGCATTTGCTGTGCTGGCACACTTTCTCCTTCCTAGACAGAGTGGAAAAGCTTTTCCCTGCCGTGTAGGCGACAAGAGACGCATTAGACGGGCATCCGGAGCTGTCCGAAGGTAAGCGCCTGTTGCCGGCCTCTTTCGGCACAAGCCCCCGCTCCGGAGCGCACCGCGGCCGGCCGGAGGCTCTCTGCCGGCGAAGGTGCGTCGTCTCCGGCAAGGAAGCCTCAGCCGCTTCTCCTGCACACGGAGAGCGTGCTAGCTGCTGAAACGTGAAGAAAGAAGCTGCAGAACACTGGCACTGAGCGTGCAGCTTTCCAGCGGAGAGAAAAAGCTACTTGAACACTCTGCAAGCCTTTCCACTCCCAAAAACATGCACATGGAAGGAGCTGCTGCAAAAGCGATGCTGTGCTCGCTGCTGCTCCTCCTGAAGCTCTGGCTGCTAAATCTGAGGCTTTCCTTCCAATTTCAAGCTGCAAAGCACTTGCTGAATTGCAGGGAAAGTCCGGGAGGCATTTGCTCTGCTGGCACACTTTCTCCTTCCTAGACAGAGTGGAAAAGCTTTTCCCTGCCGTGTAGGCGACAAGAGACGCATTAGACGGGCATCCGGAGCTGTCCGAAGGTAAGCGCCTGTTCCCGGCCTCTTTCGGCACAAGCCCCCGCTCCGGAGCGCACCGCGGCCGGCCGGAGGCTCTCAGCCGGCGAAGGTGCCTCGTCTCCGGCAAGGAAGCCTCAGCCGCTTCTCCTGCACACGGAGAGCGTGCTAGCTGCTGAAACGTGAAGAAAGAAGCTGCAGAACACTGGCACTGAGCGTGCAGCTTTCCAGCGGAGAGAAAAAGCTACTTGAACACTCTGCAAGCCTTTCCACTCCCAAAAACATGCACATGGAAGGAGCTGCTGCAAAAGCGATGCTGTGCTCGCTGCTGCTCCTCCTGAAGCTCTGGCTGCTAAATCTGAGGCTTTCCTTCCAATTTCAAGCTGCAAAGCACTTGCTGAATTGCAGGGAAAGTCCGGGAGGCATTTGCTGTGCTGGCACACTTTCTCCTTCCTAGACAGAGTGGAAAAGCTTTTCCCTGCCGTGTAGGCGACAAGAGACGCATTAGACGGGCATCCGGAGCTGTCCGAAGGTAAGCGCCTGTTCCCGGCCTCTTTCGGCACAAGCCCCCGCTCCGGAGCGCACCGCGGCCGGCCGGAGGCTCTCTGCCGGCGAAGGTGCCTCGTCTCCGGCAAGGAAGCCTCAGCCGCTTCTCCTGCACACGGAGAGCGTGCTAGCTGCTGAAACGTGAAGAAAGAAGCTGCAGAACACTGGCACTGAGCGTGCAGCTTTCCAGCGGAGAGAAAAAGCTACTTGAACACTCTGCAAGCCTTTCCACTCCCAAAAACATGCACATGGAAAGAGCTGCTGCAAAAGCGATGCTGTGCTCGCTGCTGCTCCTCCTGAAGCTCTGGCTGCTAAATCTGAGGCTTTCCTTCCAATTTCAAGCTGCAAAGCACTTGCTGAATTGCAGGGAAAGTCCGGGAGGCATTTGCTCTGCTGGCACACTTTCTCCTTCCTAGACAGAGTGGAAAAGCTTTTCCCTGCCGTGTAGGCGACAAGAGACGCATTAGACGGGCATCCGGAGCTGTCCGAAGGTAAGCGCCTGTTCCCGGCCTCTTTCGGCACAAGCCCCCGCTCCGGAGCGCACCGCGGCCGGCCGGAGGCTCTCTGCCGGCGAAGGTGCCTCGTCTCCGGCAAGGAAGCCTCAGCCGCTTCTCCTGCACACGGAGAGCGTGCTAGCTGCTGAAACGTGAAGAAAGAAGCTGCAGAACACTGGCACTGAGCGTGCAGCTTTCCAGCGGAGAGAAAAAGCTACTTGAACACTCTGCAAGCCTTTCCACTCCCAAAAACATGCACATGGAAGGAGCTGCTGCAAAAGCGATGCTGTGCTCGCTGCTGCTCCTCCTGAAGCTCTGGCTGCTAAATCTGAGGCTTTCCTTCCAATTTCAAGCTGCAAAGCACTTGCTGAATTGCAGGGAAAGTCCGGGAGGCATTTGCTGTGCTGGCACACTTTCTCCTTCCTAGACAGAGTGGAAAAGCTTTTCCCTGCCGTGTAGGCGACAAGAGACGCATTAGACGGGCATCCGGAGCTGTCCGAAGGTAAGCGCCTGTTGCCGGCCTCTTTCGGCACAAGCCCCCGCTCCGGAGCGCACCGCGGCCGGCCGGAGGCTCTCTGCCGGCGAAGGTGCCTCGTCTCCGGCAAGGAAGCCTCAGCCGCTTCTCCTGCACACGGAGAGCGTGCTAGCTGCTGAAACGTGAAGAAAGAAGCTGCAGAACACTGGCACTGAGCCTGCAGCTTTCCAGCGGAGAGAAAAAGCTACTTGAACACTCTGCAAGCCTTTCCACTCCCAAAAACATGCACATGGAAGGAGCTGCTGCAAAAGCGATGCTGTGCTCGCTGCTGCTCCTCCTGAAGCTCTGGCTGCTAAATCTGAGGCTTTCCTTCCAATTTCAAGCTGCAAAGCACTTGCTGAATTGCAGGGAAAGTCCGGGAGGCATTTGCTGTGCTGGCACACTTTCTCCTTCCTAGACAGAGTGGAAAAGCTTTTCCCTGCCGTGTAGGCGACAAGAGACGCATTAGACGGGCATCCGGAGCTGTCCGAAGGTAAGCGCCTGTTGCCGGCCTCTTTCGGCACAAGCCCCCGCTCCGGAGCGCACCGCGGCCGGCCGGAGGCTCTCTGCCGGCGAAGGTGCCTCGTCTCCGGCAAGGAAGCCTCAGCCGCTTCTCCTGCACACGGAGAGCGTGCTAGCTGCTGAAACGTGAAGAAAGAAGCTGCAGAACACTGGCACTGAGCCTGCAGCTTTCCAGCGGAGAGAAAAAGCTACTTGAACACTCTGCAAGCCTTTCCACTCCCAAAAACATGCACATGGAAGGAGCTGCTGCAAAAGCGATGCTGTGCTCGCTGCTGCTCCTCCTGAAGCTCTGGCTGCTAAATCTGAGGCTTTCCTTCCAATTTCAAGCTGCAAAGCACTTGCTGAATTGCAGGGAAAGTCCGGGAGGCATTTGCTCTGCTGGCACACTTTCTCCTTCCTAGACAGAGTGGAAAAGCTTTTCCCTGCCGTGTAGGCGACAAGAGACGCATTAGACGGGCATCCGGAGCTGTCCGAAGGTAAGCGCCTGTTGCCGGCCTCTTTCGGCACAAGCCCCCGCTGCGGAGCGCACCGCGGCCGGCCGGAGGCTCTCTGCCGGCGAAAGTGCCTCGTCTCCGGCAAGGAAGCCTCAGCCGCTTCTCCTGCACACGGAGAGCGTGCTAGCTGCTGAAACGTGAAGAAAGAAGCTGCAGAACACTGGCACTGAGCGTGCAGCTTTCCAGCGGAGAGAAAAAGCTACTTGAACACTCTGCAAGCCTTTCCACTCCCAAAAACATGCACATGGAAGGAGCTGCTGCAAAAGCGATGCTGTGCTCGCTGCTGCTCCTCCTGAAGCTCTGGCTGCTAAATCTGAGGCTTTCCTTCCAATTTCAAGCTGCAAAGCACTTGCTGAATTGCAGGGAAAGTCCGGGAGGCATTTGCTCTGCTGGCACACTTTCTCCTTCCTAGACAGAGCGGAAAAGCTTTTCCCTGCCGTGTAGGCGACAAGAGACGCATTAGACGGGCATCCGGAGCTGTCCGAAGGTAAGCGCCTGTTCCCGGCCTCTTTCGGCACAAGCCCCCGCTCCGGAGCGCACCGCGGCCGGCCGGAGGCTCTCAGCCGGCGAAGGTGCCTCGTCTCCGGCAAGGAAGCCTCAGCCGCTTCTCCTGCACACGGAGAGCGTGCTAGCTGCTGAAACGTGAAGAAAGAAGCTGCAGAACACTGGCACTGAGCGTGCAGCTTTCCAGCGGAGAGAAAAAGCTACTTGAACACTCTGCAAGCCTTTCCACTCCCAAAAACATGCACATGGAAGGAGCTGCTGCAAAAGCGATGCTGTGCTCGCTGCTGCTCCTCCTGAAGCTCTGGCTGCTAAATCTGAGGCTTTCCTTCCAATTTCAAGCTGCAAAGCACTTGCTGAATTGCAGGGAAAGTCCGGGAGGCATTTGCTGTGCTGGCACACTTTCTCCTTCCTAGACAGAGTGGAAAAGCTTTTCCCTGCCGTGTAGGCGACAAGAGACGCATTAGACGGGCATCCGGAGCTGTCCGAAGGTAAGCGCCTGTTCCCGGCCTCTTTCGGCACAAGCCCCCGCTGCGGAGCGCACCGCGGCCGGCCGGAGGCTCTCTGCCGGCGAAGGTGCCTCGTCTCCGGCAAGGAAGCCTCAGCCGCTTCTCCTGCACACGGAGAGCGTGCTAGCTGCTGAAACGTGAAGAAAGAAGCTGCAGAACACTGGCACTGAGCGTGCAGCTTTCCAGCGGAGAGAAAAAGCTACTTGAACACTCTGCAAGCCTTTCCACTCCCAAAAACATGCACATGGAAGGAGCTGCTGCAAAAGCGATGCTGTGCTCGCTGCTGCTCCTCCTGAAGCTCTGGCTGCTAAATCTGAGGCTTTCCTTCCAATTTCAAGCTGCAAAGCACTTGCTGAATTGCAGGGAAAGTCCGGGAGGCATTTGCTGTGCTGGCACACTTTCTCCTTCCTAGACAGAGTGGAAAAGCTTTTCCCTGCCGTGTAGGCGACAAGAGACGCATTAGACGGGCATCCGGAGCTGTCCGAAGGTAAGCGCCTGTTGCCGGCCTCTTTCGGCACAAGCCCCCGCTCCGGAGCGCACCGCGGCCGGCCGGAGGCTCTCTGCCGGCGAAGGTGCCTCGTCTCCGGCAAGGAAGCCTCAGCCGCTTCTCCTGCACACGGAGAGCGTGCTAGCTGCTGAAACGTGAAGAAAGAAGCTGCAGAACACTGGCACTGAGCGTGCAGCTTTCCAGCGGAGAGAAAAAGCTACTTGAACACTCTGCAAGCCTTTCCACTCCCAAAAACATGCACATGGAAGGAGCTGCTGCAAAAGCGATGCTGTGCTCGCTGCTGCTCCTCCTGAAGCTCTGGCTGCTAAATCTGAGGCTTTCCTTCCAATTTCAAGCTGCAAAGCACTTGCTGAATTGCAGGGAAAGTCCGGGAGGCATTTGCTGTGCTGGCACACTTTCTCCTTCCTAGACAGAGTGGAAAAGCTTTTCCCTGCCGTGTAGGCGACAAGAGACGCATTAGACGGGCATCCGGAGCTGTCCGAAGGTAAGCGCCTGTTCCCGGCCTCTTTCGGCACAAGCCCCCGCTCCGGAGCGCACCGCGGCCGGCCGGAGGCTCTCTGCCGGCGAAGGTGCCTCGTCTCCGGCAAGGAAGCCTCAGCCGCTTCTCCTGCACACGGAGAGCGTGCTAGCTGCTGAGACGTGAAGAAAGAAGCTGCAGAACACTGGCACTGAGCGTGCAGCTTTCCAGCGGAGAGAAAAAGCTACTTGAACACTCTGCAAGCCTTTCCACTCCCAAAAACATGCACATGGAAGGAGCTGCTGCAAAAGCGATGCTGTGCTCGCTGCTGCTCCTCCTGAAGCTCTGGCTGCTAAATCTGAGGCTTTCCTTCCAATTTCAAGCTGCAAAGCACTTGCTGAATTGCAGGGAAAGTCCGGGAGGCATTTGCTGTGCTGGCACACTTTCTCCTTCCTAGACAGAGTGGAAAAGCTTTTCCCTGCCGTGTAGGCGACAAGAGACGCATTAGACGGGCATCCGGAGCTGTCCGAAGGTAAGCGCCTGTTCCCGGCCTCTTTCGGCACAAGCCCCCGCTCCGGAGCGCACCGCGGCCGGCCGGAGGCTCTCTGCCGGCGAAGGTGCCTCGTCTCCGGCAAGGAAGCCTCAGCCGCTTCTCCTGCACACGGAGAGCGTGCTAGCTGCTGAAACGTGAAGAAAGAAGCTGCAGAACACTGGCACTGAGCCTGCAGCTTTCCAGCGGAGAGAAAAAGCTACTTGAACACTCTGCAAGCCTTTCCACTCCCAAAAACATGCACATGGAAGGAGCTGCTGCAAAAGCGATGCTGTGCTCGCTGCTGCTCCTCCTGAAGCTCTGGCTGCTAAATCTGAGGCTTTCCTTCCAATTTCAAGCTGCAAAGCACTTGCTGAATTGCAGGGAAAGTCCGGGAGGCATTTGCTGTGCTGGCACACTTTCTCCTTCCTAGACAGAGTGGAAAAGCTTTTCCCTGCCGTGTAGGCGACAAGAGACGCATTAGACGGGCATCCGGAGCTGTCCGAAGGTAAGCGCCTGTTCCCGGCCTCTTTCGGCACAAGCCCCCGCTCCGGAGCGCACCGCGGCCGGCCGGAGGCTCTCTGCCGGCGAAGGTGCCTCGTCTCCGGCAAGGAAGCCTCAGCCGCTTCTCCTGCACACGGAGAGCGTGCTAGCTGCTGAAACGTGAAGAAAGAAGCTGCAGAACACTGGCACTGAGCGTGCAGCTTTCCAGCGGAGAGAAAAAGCTACTTGAACACTCTGCAAGCCTTTCCACTCCCAAACACATGCACATGGAAGGAGCTGCTGCAAAAGCGATGCTGTGCTCGCTGCTGCTCCTCCTGAAGCTCTGGCTGCTAAATCTGAGGCTTTCCTTCCAATTTCAAGCTGCAAAGCACTTGCTGAATTGCAGGGAAAGTCCGGGAGGCATTTGCTCTGCTGGCACACTTTCTCCTTCCTAGACAGAGTGGAAAAGCTTTTCCCTGCCGTGTAGGCGACAAGAGACGCATTAGACGGGCATCCGGAGCCGTCCGAAGGTAAGCGCCTGTTCCCGGCCTCTTTCGGCACAAGCCCCCGCTCCGGAGCGCACCGCGGCCGGCCGGAGGCTCTCTGCCGGCGAAGGTGCCTCGTCTCCGGCAAGGAAGCCTCAGCCGCTTCTCCTGCACACGGAGAGCGTGCTAGCTGCTGAAACGTGAAGAAAGAAGCTGCAGAACACTGGCACTGAGCGTGCAGCTTTCCAGCGGAGAGAAAAAGCTACTTGAACACTCTGCAAGCCTTTCCACTCCCAAAAACATGCACATGGAAGGAGCTGCTGCAAAAGCGATGCTGTGCTCGCTGCTGCTCCTCCTGAAGCTCTGGCTGCAAAATCTGAGGCTTTCCTTCCAATTTCAAGCTGCAAAGCACTTGCTGAATTGCAGGGAAAGTCCGGGAGGCATTTGCTGTGCTGGCACACTTTCTCCTTCTTAGACAGAGTGGAAAAGCTTTTCCCTGCCGTGTAGGCGACAAGAGACGCATTAGACGGGCATCCGGAGCTGTCCGAAGGTAAGCGCCTGTTGCCGGCCTCTTTCGGCACAAGCCCCCGCTCCGGAGCGCACCGCGGCCGGCCGGAGGCTCTCTGCCGGCGAAGGTGCCTCGTCTCCGGCAAGGAAGCCTCAGCCGCTTCTCCTGCACACGGAGAGCGTGCTAGCTGCTGAAACGTGAAGAAAGAAGCTGCAGAACACTGGCACTGAGCGTGCAGCTTTCCAGCGGAGAGAAAAAGCTACTTGAACACTCTGCAAGCCTTTCCACTCCCAAAAATATTCACATGGAAGGAGCTGCTGCAAAAGCGATGCTGTGCTCGCTGCTGCTCCTCCTGAAGCTCTGGCTGCTAAATCTGAGGCTTTCCTTCCAATTTCAAGCTGCAAAGCACTTGCTGAATTGCAGGGAAAGTCCGGGAGGCATTTGCTGTGCTGGCACACTTTCTCCTTCTTAGACAGAGTGGAAAAGCTTTTCCCTGCCGTGTAGGCGACAAGAGACGCATTAGACGGGCATCCGGAGCTGTCCGAAGGTAAGCGCCTGTTGCCGGCCTCCTACGGCACAAGCCCCCGCTCCGGAGCGCACCGCGGCCGGCCGGAGGCTCTCTGCCGGCGAAGGTGCCTCGTCTCCGGCAAGGAAGCCTCAGCCGCTTCTCCTGCACACGGAGAGCGTGCTAGCTGCTGAAACGTGAAGAAAGAAGCTGCAGAACACTGGCACTGAGCGTGCAGCTTTCCAGCGGAGAGAAAAAGCTACTTGAACACTCTGCAAGCCTTTCCACTCCCAAAAACATGCACATGGAAGGAGCTGCTGCAAAAGCGATGCTGTGCTCGCTGCTGCTCCTCCTGAAGCTTTGGCTGCTAAATCTGAGGCTTTCCTTCCAATTTCAAGCTGCAAAGCACTTGCTGAATTGCATGGAAAGTCCGGGAGGCATTTGCTGTGCTGGCACACTTTCTCCTTCCTAGACAGAGTGGAAAAGCTTTTCCCTGCCGTGTAGGCGACAAGAGACGCATTAGACGGGCATCCGGAGCTGTCCGAAGGTAAGCGCCTGTTCCCGGCCTCTTTCGGCACAAGCCCCCGCTCCGGAGCGCACCGCGGCCGGCCGGAGGCTCTCTGCCGGCGAAGGTGCCTCGTCTCCGGCAAGGAAGCCTCAGCCGCTTCTCCTGCACACGGAGAGCGTGCTAGCTGCTGAAACGTGAAGAAAGAAGCTGCAGAACACTGGCACTGAGCCTGCAGCTTTCCAGCGGAGAGAAAAAGCTACTTGAACACTCTGCAAGCCTTTCCACTCCCAAAAACATGCACATGGAAGGAGCTGCTGCAAAAGCGATGCTGTGCTCGCTGCTGCTCCTCCTGAAGCTCTGGCTGCTAAATCTGAGGCTTTCCTTCCAATTTCAAGCTGCAAAGCACTTGCTGAATTGCAGGGAAAGTCCGGGAGGCATTTGCTCTGCTGGCACACTTTCTCCTTCCTAGACAGAGTGGAAAAGCTTTTCCCTGCCGTGTAGGCGACAAGAGACGCATTAGACGGGCATCCGGAGCTGTCCGAAGGTAAGCGCCTGTTGCCGGCCTCTTTCGGCACAAGCCCCCGCTCCGGAGCGCACCGCGGCCGGCCGGAGGCTCTCTGCCGGCGAAAGTGCCTCGTCTCCGGCAAGGAAGCCTCAGCCGCTTCTCCTGCACACGGAGAGCGTGCTAGCTGCTGAAACGTGAAGAAAGAAGCTGCAGAACACTGGCACTGAGCGTGCAGCTTTCCAGCGGAGAGAAAAAGCTACTTGAACACTCTGCAAGCCTTTCCACTCCCAAAAACATGCACATGGAAGGAGCTGCTGCAAAAGCGATGCTGTGCTCGCTGCTGCTCCTCCTGAAGCTCTGGCTGCTAAATCTGAGGCTTTCCTTCCAATTTCAAGCTGCAAAGCACTTGCTGAATTGCAGGGAAAGTCCGGGAGGCATTTGCTCTGCTGGCACACTTTCTCCTTCCTAGACAGAGCGGAAAAGCTTTTCCCTGCCGTGTAGGCGACAAGAGACGCATTAGACGGGCATCCGGAGCTGTCCGAAGGTAAGCGCCTGTTCCCGGCCTCTTTCGGCACAAGCCCCCGCTCCGGAGCGCACCGCGGCCGGCCGGAGGCTCTCAGCCGGCGAAGGTGCCTCGTCTCCGGCAAGGAAGCCTCAGCCGCTTCTCCTGCACACGGAGAGCGTGCTAGCTGCTGAAACGTGAAGAAAGAAGCTGCAGAACACTGGCACTGAGCGTGCAGCTTTCCAGCGGAGAGAAAAAGCTACTTGAACACTCTGCAAGCCTTTCCACTCCCAAAAACATGCACATGGAAGGAGCTGCTGCAAAAGCGATGCTGTGCTCGCTGCTGCTCCTCCTGAAGCTCTGGCTGCTAAATCTGAGGCTTTCCTTCCAATTTCAAGCTGCAAAGCACTTGCTGAATTGCAGGGAAAGTCCGGGAGGCATTTGCTGTGCTGGCACACTTTCTCCTTCCTAGACAGAGTGGAAAAGCTTTTCCCTGCCGTGTAGGCGACAAGAGACGCATTAGACGGGCATCCGGAGCTGTCCGAAGGTAAGCGCCTGTTCCCGGCCTCTTTCGGCACAAGCCCCCGCTGCGGAGCGCACCGCGGCCGGCCGGAGGCTCTCTGCCGGCGAAGGTGCCTCGTCTCCGGCAAGGAAGCCTCAGCCGCTTCTCCTGCACACGGAGAGCGTGCTAGCTGCTGAAACGTGAAGAAAGAAGCTGCAGAACACTGGCACTGAGCGTGCAGCTTTCCAGCGGAGAGAAAAAGCTACTTGAACACTCTGCAAGCCTTTCCACTCCCAAAAACATGCACATGGAAGGAGCTGCTGCAAAAGCGATGCTGTGCTCGCTGCTGCTCCTCCTGAAGCTCTGGCTGCTAAATCTGAGGCTTTCCTTCCAATTTCAAGCTGCAAAGCACTTGCTGAATTGCAGGGAAAGTCCGGGAGGCATTTGCTCTGCTGGCACACTTTCTCCTTCCTAGACAGAGTGGAAAAGCTTTTCCCTGCCGTGTAGGCGACAAGAGACGCATTAGACGGGCATCCGGAGCTGTCCGAAGGTAAGCGCCTGTTGCCGGCCTCTTTCGGCACAAGCCCCCGCTCCGGAGCGCACCGCGGCCGGCCGGAGGCTCTCTGCCGGCGAAGGTGCCTCGTCTCCGGCAAGGAAGCCTCAGCCGCTTCTCCTGCACACGGAGAGCGTGCTAGCTGCTGAAACGTGAAGAAAGAAGCTGCAGAACACTGGCACTGAGCGTGCAGCTTTCCAGCGGAGAGAAAAAGCTACTTGAACACTCTGCAAGCCTTTCCACTCCCAAAAACATGCACATGGAAGGAGCTGCTGCAAAAGCGATGCTGTGCTCGCTGCTGCTCCTCCTGAAGCTCTGGCTGCTAAATCTGAGGCTTTCCTTCCAATTTCAAGCTGCAAAGCACTTGCTGAATTGCAGGGAAAGTCCGGGAGGCATTTGCTCTGCTGGCACACTTTCTCCTTCCTAGACAGAGTGGAAAAGCTTTTCCCTGCCGTGTAGGCGACAAGAGACGCATTAGACGGGCATCCGGAGCTGTCCGAAGGTAAGCGCCTGTTCCCGGCCTCTTTCGGCACAAGCCCCCGCTCCGGAGCGCACCGCGGCCGGCCGGAGGCTCTCTGCCGGCGAAGGTGCCTCGTCTCCGGCAAGGAAGCCTCAGCCGCTTCTCCTGCACACGGAGAGCGTGCTAGCTGCTGAAACGTGAAGAAAGAAGCTGCAGAACACTGGCACTGAGCGTGCAGCTTTCCAGCGGAGAGAAAAAGCTACTTGAACACTCTGCAAGCCTTTCCACTCCCAAAAACATGCACATGGAAGGAGCTGCTGCAAAAGCGATGCTGTGCTCGCTGCTGCTCCTCCTGAAGCTCTGGCTGCTAAATCTGAGGCTTTCCTTCCAATTTCAAGCTGCAAAGCACTTGCTGAATTGCAGGGAAAGTCCGGGAGGCATTTGCTCTGCTGGCACACTTTCTCCTTCCTAGACAGAGTGGAAAAGCTTTTCCCTGCCGTGTAGGCGACAAGAGACGCATTAGACGGGCATCCGGAGCTGTCCGAAGGTAAGCGCCTGTTCCCGGCCTCTTTCGGCACAAGCCCCCGCTCCGGAGCGCACCGCGGCCGGCCGGAGGCTCTCTGCCGGCGAAGGTGCCTCGTCTCCGGCAAGGAAGCCTCAGCCGCTTCTCCTGCACACGGAGAGCGTGCTAGCTGCTGAAACGTGAAGAAAGAAGCTGCAGAACACTGGCACTGAGCGTGCAGCTTTCCAGCGGAGAGAAAAAGCTACTTGAACACTCTGCAAGCCTTTCCACTCCCAAAAACATGCACATGGAAGGAGCTGCTGCAAAAGCGATGCTGTGCTCGCTGCTGCTCCTCCTGAAGCTCTGGCTGCTAAATCTGAGGCTTTCCTTCCAATTTCAAGCTGCAAAGCACTTGCTGAATTGCAGGGAAAGTCCGGGAGGCATTTGCTGTGCTGGCACACTTTCTCCTTCCTAGACAGAGTGGAAAAGCTTTTCCCTGCCGTGTAGGCGACAAGAGACGCATTAGACGGGCATCCGGAGCTGTCCGAAGGTAAGCGCCTGTTCCCGGCCTCTTTCGGCACAAGCCCCCGCTCCGGAGCGCACCGCGGCCGGCCGGAGGCTCTCTGCCGGCGAAGGTGCCTCGTCTCCGGCAAGGAAGCCTCAGCCGCTTCTCCTGCACACGGAGAGCGTGCTAGCTGCTGAAACGTGAAGAAAGAAGCTGCAGAACACTGGCACTGAGCCTGCAGCTTTCCAGCGGAGAGAAAAAGCTACTTGAACACTCTGCAAGCCTTTCCACTCCCAAAAACATGCACATGGAAGGAGCTGCTGCAAAAGCGATGCTGTGCTCGCTGCTGCTCCTCCTGAAGCTCTGGCTGCTAAATCTGAGGCTTTCCTTCCAATTTCAAGCTGCAAAGCACTTGCTGAATTGCAGGGAAAGTCCGGGAGGCATTTGCTGTGCTGGCACACTTTCTCCTTCCTAGACAGAGTGGAAAAGCTTTTCCCTGCCGTGTAGGCGACAAGAGACGCATTAGACGGGCATCCGGAGCTGTCCGAAGGTAAGCGCCTGTTGCCGGCCTCTTTCGGCACAAGCCCCCGCTGCGGAGCGCACCGCGGCCGGCCGGAGGCTCTCTGCCGGCGAAAGTGCCTCGTCTCCGGCAAGGAAGCCTCAGCCGCTTCTCCTGCACACGGAGAGCGTGCTAGCTGCTGAAACGTGAAGAAAGAAGCTGCAGAACACTGGCACTGAGCGTGCAGCTTTCCAGCGGAGAGAAAAAGCTACTTGAACACTCTGCAAGCCTTTCCACTCCCAAAAACATGCACATGGAAGGAGCTGCTGCAAAAGCGATGCTGTGCTCGCTGCTGCTCCTCCTGAAGCTCTGGCTGCTAAATCTGAGGCTTTCCTTCCAATTTCAAGCTGCAAAGCACTTGCTGAATTGCAGGGAAAGTCCGGGAGGCATTTGCTCTGCTGGCACACTTTCTCCTTCCTAGACAGAGCGGAAAAGCTTTTCCCTGCCGTGTAGGCGACAAGAGACGCATTAGACGGGCATCCGGAGCTGTCCGAAGGTAAGCGCCTGTTGCCGGCCTCTTTCGGCACAAGCCCCCGCTCCGGAGCGCACCGCGGCCGGCCGGAGGCTCTCAGCCGGCGAAGGTGCCTCGTCTCCGGCAAGGAAGCCTCAGCCGCTTCTCCTGCACACGGAGAGCGTGCTAGCTGCTGAAACGTGAAGAAAGAAGCTGCAGAACACTGGCACTGAGCGTGCAGCTTTCCAGCGGAGAGAAAAAGCTACTTGAACACTCTGCAAGCCTTTCCACTCCCAAAAACATGCACATGGAAGGAGCTGCTGCAAAAGCGATGCTGTGCTCGCTGCTGCTCCTCCTGAAGCTCTGGCTGCTAAATCTGAGGCTTTCCTTCCAATTTCAAGCTGCAAAGCACTTGCTGAATTGCAGGGAAAGTCCGGGAGGCATTTGCTCTGCTGGCACACTTTCTCCTTCCTAGACAGAGTGGAAAAGCTTTTCCCTGCCGTGTAGGCGACAAGAGACGCATTAGACGGGCATCCGGAGCTGTCCGAAGGTAAGCGCCTGTTGCCGGCCTCTTTCGGCACAAGCCCCCGCTCCGGAGCGCACCGCGGCCGGCCGGAGGCTCTCTGCCGGCGAAGGTGCCTCGTCTCCGGCAAGGAAGCCTCAGCCGCTTCTCCTGCACACGGAGAGCGTGCTAGCTGCTGAAACGTGAAGAAAGAAGCTGCAGAACACTGGCACTGAGCGTGCAGCTTTCCAGCGGAGAGAAAAAGCTACTTGAACACTCTGCAAGCCTTTCCACTCCCAAAAACATGCACATGGAAGGAGCTGCTGCAAAAGCGATGCTGTGCTCGCTGCTGCTCCTCCTGAAGCTCTGGCTGCTAAATCTGAGGCTTTCTTTCCAATTTCAAGCTGCAAAGCACTTGCTGAATTGCAGGGAAAGTCCGGGAGGCATTTGCTGTGCTGGCACACTTTCTCCTTCCTAGACAGAGTGGAAAAGCTTTTCCCTGCCGTGTAGGCGACAAGAGACGCATTAGACGGGCATCCGGAGCTGTCCGAAGGTAAGCGCCTGTTGCCGGCCTCTTTCGGCACAAGCCCCCGCTCCGGAGCGCACCGCGGCCGGCCGGAGGCTCTCTGCCGGCGAAGGTGCGTCGTCTCCGGCAAGGAAGCCTCAGCCGCTTCTCCTGCACACGGAGAGCGTGCTAGCTGCTGAAACGTGAAGAAAGAAGCTGCAGAACACTGGCACTGAGCCTGCAGCTTTCCAGCGGAGAGAAAAAGCTACTTGAACACTCTGCAAGCCTTTCCACTCCCAAAAACATGCACATGGAAGGAGCTGCTGCAAAAGCGATGCTGTGCTCGCTGCTGCTCCTCCTGAAGCTCTGGCTGCTAAATCTGAGGCTTTCCTTCCAATTTCAAGCTGCAAAGCACTTGCTGAATTGCAGGGAAAGTCCGGGAGGCATTTGCTGTGCTGGCACACTTTCTCCTTCCTAGACAGAGTGGAAAAGCTTTTCCCTGCCGTGTAGGCGACAAGAGACGCATTAGACGGGCATCCGGAGCTGTCCGAAGGTAAGCGCCTGTTCCCGGCCTCTTTCGGCACAAGCCCCCGCTCCGGAGCGCACCGCGGCCGGCCGGAGGCTCTCTGCCGGCGAAGGTGCCTCGTCTCCGGCAAGGAAGCCTCAGCCGCTTCTCCTGCACACGGAGAGCGTGCTAGCTGCTGAAACGTGAAGAAAGAAGCTGCAGAACACTGGCACTGAGCGTGCAGCTTTCCAGCGGAGAGAAAAAGCTACTTGAACACTCTGCAAGCCTTTCCACTCCCAAAAACATGCACATGGAAGGAGCTGCTGCAAAAGCGATGCTGTGCTCGCTGCTGCTCCTCCTGAAGCTCTGGCTGCTAAATCTGAGGCTTTCCTTCCAATTTCAAGCTGCAAAGCACTTGCTGAATTGCAGGGAAAGTCCGGGAGGCATTTGCTGTGCTGGCACACTTTCTCCTTCCTAGACAGAGTGGAAAAGCTTTTCCCTGCCGTGTAGGCGACAAGAGACGCATTAGACGGGCATCCGGAGCTGTCCGAAGGTAAGCGCCTGTTCCCGGCCTCTTTCGGCACAAGCCCCCGCTCCGGAGCGCACCGCGGCCGGCAGGATGCTCTCTGCCGGCGAAGGTGCCGCTTCTCCGGCAAGGAAGCCTCAGCCGCTTCTCCTGCACACGGAGAGCGTGCTAGCTGCTGAAACGTGAAGAAAGAAGCTGCAGAACACTGGCACTGAGCGTGCAGCTTTCCAGCGGAGAGAAAAAGCTACTTGAACACTCTGCAAGCCTTTCCACTCCCAAAAACATGCACATGGAAGGAGCTGCTGCAAAAGCGATGCTGTGCTCGCTGCTGCTCCTCCTGAAGCTCTGGCTGCTAAATCTGAGGCTTTCCTTCCAATTTCAAGCTGCAAAGCACTTGCTGAATTGCAGGGAAAGTCCGGGAGGCATTTGCTGTGCTGGCACACTTTCTCCTTCCTAGACAGAGTGGAAAAGCTTTTCCCTGCCGTGTAGGCGACAAGAGACGCATTAGACGGGCATCCGGAGCTGTCCGAAGGTAAGCGCCTGTTGCCGGCCTCTTTCGGCACAAGCCCCCGCTGCGGAGCGCACCGCGGCCGGCCGGAGGCTCTCTGCCGGCGAAAGTGCCTCGTCTCCGGCAAGGAAGCCTCAGCCGCTTCTCCTGCACACGGAGAGCGTGCTAGCTGCTGAAACGTGAAGAAAGAAGCTGCAGAACACTGGCACTGAGCGTGCAGCTTTCCAGCGGAGAGAAAAAGCTACTTGAACACTCTGCAAGCCTTTCCACTCCCAAAAACATGCACATGGAAGGAGCTGCTGCAAAAGCGATGCTGTGCTCGCTGCTGCTCCTCCTGAAGCTCTGGCTGCTAAATCTGAGGCTTTCCTTCCAATTTCAAGCTGCAAAGCACTTGCTGAATTGCAGGGAAAGTCCGGGAGGCATTTGCTCTGCTGGCACACTTTCTCCTTCCTAGACAGAGCGGAAAAGCTTTTCCCTGCCGTGTAGGCGACAAGAGACGCATTAGACGGGCATCCGGAGCTGTCCGAAGGTAAGCGCCTGTTGCCGGCCTCTTTCGGCACAAGCCCCCGCTCCGGAGCGCACCGCGGCCGGCCGGAGGCTCTCAGCCGGCGAAGGTGCCTCGTCTCCGGCAAGGAAGCCTCAGCCGCTTCTCCTGCACACGGAGAGCGTGCTAGCTGCTGAAACGTGAAGAAAGAAGCTGCAGAACACTGGCACTGAGCGTGCAGCTTTCCAGCGGAGAGAAAAAGCTACTTGAACACTCTGCAAGCCTTTCCACTCCCAAAAACATGCACATGGAAGGAGCTGCTGCAAAAGCGATGCTGTGCTCGCTGCTGCTCCTCCTGAAGCTCTGGCTGCTAAATCTGAGGCTTTCCTTCCAATTTCAAGCTGCAAAGCACTTGCTGAATTGCAGGGAAAGTCCGGGAGGCATTTGCTGTGCTGGCACACTTTCTCCTTCCTAGACAGAGTGGAAAAGCTTTTCCCTGCCGTGTAGGCGACAAGAGACGCATTAGACGGGCATCCGGAGCTGTCCGAAGGTAAGCGCCTGTTCCCGGCCTCTTTCGGCACAAGCCCCCGCTCCGGAGCGCACCGCGGCCGGCCGGAGGCTCTCTGCCGGCGAAGGTGCCTCGTCTCCGGCAAGGAAGCCTCAGCCGCTTCTCCTGCACACGGAGAGCGTGCTAGCTGCTGAAACGTGAAGAAAGAAGCTGCAGAACACTGGCACTGAGCGTGCAGCTTTCCAGCGGAGAGAAAAAGCTACTTGAACACTCTGCAAGCCTTTCCACTCCCAAAAACATGCACATGGAAGGAGCTGCTGCAAAAGCGATGCTGTGCTCGCTGCTGCTCCTCCTGAAGCTCTGGCTGCTAAATCTGAGGCTTTCTTTCCAATTTCAAGCTGCAAAGCACTTGCTGAATTGCAGGGAAAGTCCGGGAGGCATTTGCTCTGCTGGCACACTTTCTCCTTCCTAGACAGAGTGGAAAAGCTTTTCCCTGCCGTGTAGGCGACAAGAGACGCATTAGACGGGCATCCGGAGCTGTCCGAAGGTAAGCGCCTGTTGCCGGCCTCTTTCGGCACAAGCCCCCGCTCCGGAGCGCACCGCGGCCGGCCGGAGGCTCTCTGCCGGCGAAGGTGCCTCGTCTCCGGCAAGGAAGCCTCAGCCGCTTCTCCTGCACACGGAGAGCGTGCTAGCTGCTGAAACGTGAAGAAAGAAGCTGCAGAACACTGGCACTGAGCGTGCAGCTTTCCAGCGGAGAGAAAAAGCTACTTGAACACTCTGCAAGCCTTTCCACTCCCAAAAACATGCACATGGAAGGAGCTGCTGCAAAAGCGATGCTGTGCTCGCTGCTGCTCCTCCTGAAGCTCTGGCTGCTAAATCTGAGGCTTTCCTTCCAATTTCAAGCTGCAAAGCACTTGCTGAATTGCAGGGAAAGTCCGGGAGGCATTTGCTCTGCTGGCACACTTTCTCCTTCCTAGACAGAGTGGAAAAGCTTTTCCCTGCCGTGTAGGCGACAAGAGACGCATTAGACGGGCATCCGGAGCTGTCCGAAGGTAAGCGCCTGTTCCCGGCCTCTTTCGGCACAAGCCCCCGCTCCGGAGCGCACCGCGGCCGGCCGGAGGCTCTCTGCCGGCGAAGGTGCCTCGTCTCCGGCAAGGAAGCCTCAGCCGCTTCTCCTGCACACGGAGAGCGTGCTAGCTGCTGAAACGTGAAGAAAGAAGCTGCAGAACACTGGCACTGAGCGTGCAGCTTTCCAGCGGAGAGAAAAAGCTACTTGAACACTCTGCAAGCCTTTCCACTCCCAAAAACATGCACATGGAAGGAGCTGCTGCAAAAGCGATGCTGTGCTCGCTGCTGCTCCTCCTGAAGCTCTGGCTGCTAAATCTGAGGCTTTCCTTCCAATTTCAAGCTGCAAAGCACTTGCTGAATTGCAGGGAAAGTCCGGGAGGCATTTGCTGTGCTGGCACACTTTCTCCTTCCTAGACAGAGTGGAAAAGCTTTTCCCTGCCGTGTAGGCGACAAGAGACGCATTAGACGGGCATCCGGAGCTGTCCGAAGGTAAGCGCCTGTTGCCGGCCTCTTTCGGCACAAGCCCCCGCTCCGGAGCGCACCGCGGCCGGCCGGAGGCTCTCTGCCGGCGAAGGTGCCTCGTCTCCGGCAAGGAAGCCTCAGCCGCTTCTCCTGCACACGGAGAGCGTGCTAGCTGCTGAAACGTGAAGAAAGAAGCTGCAGAACACTGGCACTGAGCGTGCAGCTTTCCAGCGGAGAGAAAAAGCTACTTGAACACTCTGCAAGCCTTTCCACTCCCAAAAACATGCACATGGAAGGAGCTGCTGCAAAAGCGATGCTGTGCTCGCTGCTGCTCCTCCTGAAGCTCTGGCTGCTAAATCTGAGGCTTTCCTTCCAATTTCAAGCTGCAAAGCACTTGCTGAATTGCAGGGAAAGTCCGGGAGGCATTTGCTCTGCTGGCACACTTTCTCCTTCCTAGACAGAGTGGAAAAGCTTTTCCCTGCCGTGTAGGCGACAAGAGACGCATTAGACGGGCATCCGGAGCTGTCCGAAGGTAAGCGCCTGTTGCCGGCCTCTTTCGGCACAAGCCCCCGCTCCGGAGCGCACCGCGGCCGGCCGGAGGCTCTCTGCCGGCGAAGGTGCCTCGTCTCCGGCAAGGAAGCCTCAGCCGCTTCTCCTGCACACGGAGAGCGTGCTAGCTGCTGAAACGTGAAGAAAGAAGCTGCAGAACACTGGCACTGAGCGTGCAGCTTTCCAGCGGAGAGAAAAAGCTACTTGAACACTCTGCAAGCCTTTCCACTCCCAAAAACATGCACATGGAAGGAGCTGCTGCAAAAGCGATGCTGTGCTCGCTGCTGCTCCTCCTGAAGCTCTGGCTGCTAAATCTGAGGCTTTCCTTCCAATTTCAAGCTGCAAAGCACTTGCTGAATTGCAGGGAAAGTCCGGGAGGCATTTGCTGTGCTGGCACACTTTCTCCTTCCTAGACAGAGTGGAAAAGCTTTTCCCTGCCGTGTAGGCGACAAGAGACGCATTAGACGGGCATCCGGAGCTGTCCGAAGGTAAGCGCCTGTTGCCGGCCTCTTTCGGCACAAGCCCCCGCTCCGGAGCGCACCGCGGCCGGCCGGAGGCTCTCTGCCGGCGAAGGTGCCTCGTCTCCGGCAAGGAAGCCTCAGCCGCTTCTCCTGCACACGGAGAGCGTGCTAGCTGCTGAAACGTGAAGAAAGAAGCTGCAGAACACTGGCACTGAGCGTGCAGCTTTCCAGCGGAGAGAAAAAGCTACTTGAACACTCTGCAAGCCTTTCCACTCCCAAAAACATGCACATGGAAGGAGCTGCTGCAAAAGCGATGCTGTGCTCGCTGCTGCTCCTCCTGAAGCTCTGGCTGCTAAATCTGAGGCTTTCTTTCCAATTTCAAGCTGCAAAGCACTTGCTGAATTGCAGGGAAAGTCCGGGAGGCATTTGCTCTGCTGGCACACTTTCTCCTTCCTAGACAGAGTGGAAAAGCTTTTCCCTGCCGTGTAGGCGACAAGAGACGCATTAGACGGGCATCCGGAGCTGTCCGAAGGTAAGCGCCTGTTGCCGGCCTCTTTCGGCACAAGCCCCCGCTCCGGAGCGCACCGCGGCCGGCCGGAGGCTCTCTGCCGGCGAAGGTGCCTCGTCTCCGGCAAGGAAGCCTCAGCCGCTTCTCCTGCACACGGAGAGCGTGCTAGCTGCTGAAACGTGAAGAAAGAAGCTGCAGAACACTGGCACTGAGCGTGCAGCTTTCCAGCGGAGAGAAAAAGCTACTTGAACACTCTGCAAGCCTTTCCACTCCCAAAAACATGCACATGGAAGGAGCTGCTGCAAAAGCGATGCTGTGCTCGCTGCTGCTCCTCCTGAAGCTCTGGCTGCTAAATCTGAGGCTTTCCTTCCAATTTCAAGCTGCAAAGCACTTGCTGAATTGCAGGGAAAGTCCGGGAGGCATTTGCTCTGCTGGCACACTTTCTCCTTCCTAGACAGAGTGGAAAAGCTTTTCCCTGCCGTGTAGGCGACAAGAGACGCATTAGACGGGCATCCGGAGCTGTCCGAAGGTAAGCGCCTGTTCCCGGCCTCTTTCGGCACAAGCCCCCGCTCCGGAGCGCACCGCGGCCGGCCGGAGGCTCTCTGCCGGCGAAGGTGCCTCGTCTCCGGCAAGGAAGCCTCAGCCGCTTCTCCTGCACACGGAGAGCGTGCTAGCTGCTGAAACGTGAAGAAAGAAGCTGCAGAACACTGGCACTGAGCGTGCAGCTTTCCAGCGGAGAGAAAAAGCTACTTGAACACTCTGCAAGCCTTTCCACTCCCAAAAACATGCACATGGAAGGAGCTGCTGCAAAAGCGATGCTGTGCTCGCTGCTGCTCCTCCTGAAGCTCTGGCTGCTAAATCTGAGGCTTTCCTTCCAATTTCAAGCTGCAAAGCACTTGCTGAATTGCAGGGAAAGTCCGGGAGGCATTTGCTGTGCTGGCACACTTTCTCCTTCCTAGACAGAGTGGAAAAGCTTTTCCCTGCCGTGTAGGCGACAAGAGACGCATTAGACGGGCATCCGGAGCTGTCCGAAGGTAAGCGCCTGTTGCCGGCCTCTTTCGGCACAAGCCCCCGCTCCGGAGCGCACCGCGGCCGGCCGGAGGCTCTCTGCCGGCGAAGGTGCCTCGTCTCCGGCAAGGAAGCCTCAGCCGCTTCTCCTGCACACGGAGAGCGTGCTAGCTGCTGAAACGTGAAGAAAGAAGCTGCAGAACACTGGCACTGAGCGTGCAGCTTTCCAGCGGAGAGAAAAAGCTACTTGAACACTCTGCAAGCCTTTCCACTCCCAAAAACATGCACATGGAAGGAGCTGCTGCAAAAGCGATGCTGTGCTCGCTGCTGCTCCTCCTGAAGCTCTGGCTGCTAAATCTGAGGCTTTCCTTCCAATTTCAAGCTGCAAAGCACTTGCTGAATTGCAGGGAAAGTCCGGGAGGCATTTGCTCTGCTGGCACACTTTCTCCTTCCTAGACAGAGTGGAAAAGCTTTTCCCTGCCGTGTAGGCGACAAGAGACGCATTAGACGGGCATCCGGAGCTGTCCGAAGGTAAGCGCCTGTTCCCGGCCTCTTTCGGCACAAGCCCCCGCTCCGGAGCGCACCGCGGCCGGCCGGAGGCTCTCTGCCGGCGAAGGTGCCTCGTCTCCGGCAAGGAAGCCTCAGCCGCTTCTCCTGCACACGGAGAGCGTGCTAGCTGCTGAAACGTGAAGAAAGAAGCTGCAGAACACTGGCACTGAGCGTGCAGCTTTCCAGCGGAGAGAAAAAGCTACTTGAACACTCTGCAAGCCTTTCCACTCCCAAAAACATGCACATGGAAGGAGCTGCTGCAAAAGCGATGCTGTGCTCGCTGCTGCTCCTCCTGAAGCTCTGGCTGCTAAATCTGAGGCTTTCCTTCCAATTTCAAGCTGCAAAGCACTTGCTGAATTGCAGGGAAAGTCCGGGAGGCATTTGCTGTGCTGGCACACTTTCTCCTTCCTAGACAGAGTGGAAAAGCTTTTCCCTGCCGTGTAGGCGACAAGAGACGCATTAGACGGGCATCCGGAGCTGTCCGAAGGTAAGCGCCTGTTCCCGGCCTCTTTCGGCACAAGCCCCCGCTCCGGAGCGCACCGCGGCCGGCCGGAGGCTCTCTGCCGGCGAAGGTGCCTCGTCTCCGGCAAGGAAGCCTCAGCCGCTTCTCCTGCACACGGAGAGCGTGCTAGCTGCTGAAACGTGAAGAAAGAAGCTGCAGAACACTGGCACTGAGCGTGCAGCTTTCCAGCGGAGAGAAAAAGCTACTTGAACACTCTGCAAGCCTTTCCACTCCCAAAAACATGCACATGGAAGGAGCTGCTGCAAAAGCGATGCTGTGCTCGCTGCTGCTCCTCCTGAAGCTCTGGCTGCTAAATCTGAGGCTTTCCTTCCAATTTCAAGCTGCAAAGCACTTGCTGAATTGCAGGGAAAGTCCGGGAGGCATTTGCTGTGCTGGCACACTTTCTCCTTCCTAGACAGAGTGGAAAAGCTTTTCCCTGCCGTGTAGGCGACAAGAGACGCATTAGACGGGCATCCGGAGCTGTCCGAAGGTAAGCGCCTGTTGCCGGCCTCTTTCGGCACAAGCCCCCGCTCCGGAGCGCACCGCGGCCGGCCGGAGGCTCTCTGCCGGCGAAGGTGCCTCGTCTCCGGCAAGGAAGCCTCAGCCGCTTCTCCTGCACACGGAGAGCGTGCTAGCTGCTGAAACGTGAAGAAAGAAGCTGCAGAACACTGGCACTGAGCGTGCAGCTTTCCAGCGGAGAGAAAAAGCTACTTGAACACTCTGCAAGCCTTTCCACTCCCAAAAACATGCACATGGAAGGAGCTGCTGCAAAAGCGATGCTGTGCTCGCTGCTGCTCCTCCTGAAGCTCTGGCTGCTAAATCTGAGGCTTTCCTTCCAATTTCAAGCTGCAAAGCACTTGCTGAATTGCAGGGAAAGTCCGGGAGGCATTTGCTGTGCTGGCACACTTTCTCCTTCCTAGACAGAGTGGAAAAGCTTTTCCCTGCCGTGTAGGCGACAAGAGACGCATTAGACGGGCATCCGGAGCTGTCCGAAGGTAAGCGCCTGTTCCCGGCCTCTTTCGGCACAAGCCCCCGCTCCGGAGCGCACCGCGGCCGGCCGGAGGCTCTCTGCCGGCGAAGGTGCCTCGTCTCCGGCAAGGAAGCCTCAGCCGCTTCTCCTGCACACGGAGAGCGTGCTAGCTGCTGAAACGTGAAGAAAGAAGCTGCAGAACACTGGCACTGAGCGTGCAGCTTTCCAGCGGAGAGAAAAAGCCACTTGAACACTCTGCAAGCCTTTCCACTCCCAAAAACATGCACATGGAAGGAGCTGCTGCAAAAGCGATGCTGTGCTCGCTGCTGCTCCTCCTGAAGCTCTGGCTGCTAAATCTGAGGCTTTCCTTCCAATTTCAAGCTGCAAAGCACTTGCTGAATTGCAGGGAAAGTCCGGGAGGCATTTGCTCTGCTGGCACACTTTCTCCTTCCTAGACAGAGTGGAAAAGCTTTTCCCTGCCGTGTAGGCGACAAGAGACGCATTAGACGGGCATCCGGAGCTGTCCGAAGGTAAGCGCCTGTTGCCGGCCTCTTTCGGCACAAGCCCCCGCTCCGGAGCGCACCGCGGCCGGCCGGAGGCTCTCTGCCGGCGAAGGTGCCTCGTCTCCGGCAAGGAAGCCTCAGCCGCTTCTCCTGCACACGGAGAGCGTGCTAGCTGCTGAAACGTGAAGAAAGAAGCTGCAGAACACTGGCACTGAGCGTGCAGCTTTCCAGCGGAGAGAAAAAGCTACTTGAACACTCTGCAAGCCTTTCCACTCCCAAAAACATGCACATGGAAGGAGCTGCTGCAAAAGCGATGCTGTGCTCGCTGCTGCTCCTCCTGAAGCTCTGGCTGCTAAATCTGAGGCTTTCCTTCCAATTTCAAGCTGCAAAGCACTTGCTGAATTGCAGGGAAAGTCCGGGAGGCATTTGCTCTGCTGGCACACTTTCTCCTTCCTAGACAGAGTGGAAAAGCTTTTCCCTGCCGTGTAGGCGACAAGAGACGCATTAGACGGGCATCCGGAGCTGTCCGAAGGTAAGCGCCTGTTGCCGGCCTCTTTCGGCACAAGCCCCCGCTCCGGAGCGCACCGCGGCCGGCCGGAGGCTCTCTGCCGGCGAAGGTGCCTCGTCTCCGGCAAGGAAGCCTCAGCCGCTTCTCCTGCACACGGAGAGCGTGCTAGCTGCTGAAACGTGAAGAAAGAAGCTGCAGAACACTGGCACTGAGCGTGCAGCTTTCCAGCGGAGAGAAAAAGCTACTTGAACACTCTGCAAGCCTTTCCACTCCCAAAAACATGCACATGGAAGGAGCTGCTGCAAAAGCGATGCTGTGCTCGCTGCTGCTCCTCCTGAAGCTCTGGCTGCTAAATCTGAGGCTTTCCTTCCAATTTCAAGCTGCAAAGCACTTGCTGAATTGCAGGGAAAGTCCGGGAGGCATTTGCTGTGCTGGCACACTTTCTCCTTCCTAGACAGAGTGGAAAAGCTTTTCCCTGCCGTGTAGGCGACAAGAGACGCATTAGACGGGCATCCGGAGCTGTCCGAAGGTAAGCGCCTGTTCCCGGCCTCTTTCGGCACAAGCCCCCGCTCCGGAGCGCACCGCGGCCGGCCGGAGGCTCTCAGCCGGCGAAGGTGCCTCGTCTCCGGCAAGGAAGCCTCAGCCGCTTCTCCTGCACACGGAGAGCGTGCTAGCTGCTGAAACGTGAAGAAAGAAGCTGCAGAACACTGGCACTGAGCGTGCAGCTTTCCAGCGGAGAGAAAAAGCTACTTGAACACTCTGCAAGCCTTTCCACTCCCAAAAACATGCACATGGAAGGAGCTGCTGCAAAAGCGATGCTGTGCTCGCTGCTGCTCCTCCTGAAGCTCTGGCTGCAAAATCTGAGGCTTTCCTTCCAATTTCAAGCTGCAAAGCACTTGCTGAATTGCAGGGAAAGTCCGGGAGGCATTTGCTCTGCTGGCACACTTTCTCCTTCCTAGACAGAGTGGAAAAGCTTTTCCCTGCCGTGTAGGCGACAAGAGACGCATTAGACGGGCATCCGGAGCTGTCCGAAGGTAAGCGCCTGTTGCCGGCCTCTTTCGGCACAAGCCCCCGCTCCGGAGCGCACCGCGGCCGGCCGGAGGCTCTCTGCCGGCGAAGGTGCCTCGTCTCCGGCAAGGAAGCCTCAGCCGCTTCTCCTGCACACGGAGAGCGTGCTAGCTGCTGAAACGTGAAGAAAGAAGCTGCAGAACACTGGCACTGAGCGTGCAGCTTTCCAGCGGAGAGAAAAAGCTACTTGAACACTCTGCAAGCCTTTCCACTCCCAAAAACATGCACATGGAAGGAGCTGCTGCAAAAGCGATGCTGTGCTCGCTGCTGCTCCTCCTGAAGCTCTGGCTGCTAAATCTGAGGCTTTCCTTCCAATTTCAAGCTGCAAAGCACTTGCTCAATTGCAGGGAAAGTCCGGGAGGCATTTGCTGTGCTGGCACAATTTCTCCTTCCTAGACAGAGTGGAAAAGCTTTTCCCTGCCGTGTAGGCGACAAGAGACGCATTAGACGGGCATCCGGAGCTGTCCGAAGGTAAGCGCCTGTTGCCGGCCTCTTTCGGCACAAGCCCCCGCTCCGGAGCGCACCGCGGCCGGCCGGAGGCTCTCTGCCGGCGAAGGTGCCTCGTCTCCGGCAAGGAAGCCTCAGCCGCTTCTCCTGCACACGGAGAGCGTGCTAGCTGCTGAAACGTGAAGAAAGAAGCTGCAGAACACTGGCACTGAGCGTGCAGCTTTCCAGCGGAGAGAAAAAGCCACTTGAACACTCTGCAAGCCTTTCCACTCCCAAAAACATGCACATGGAAGGAGCTGCTGCAAAAGCGATGCTGTGCTCGCTGCTGCTCCTCCTGAAGCTCTGGCTGCTAAATCTGAGGCTTTCCTTCCAATTTCAAGCTGCAAAGCACTTGCTGAATTGCAGGGAAAGTCCGGGAGGCATTTGCTCTGCTGGCACACTTTCTCCTTCCTAGACAGAGTGGAAAAGCTTTTCCCTGCCGTGTAGGCGACAAGAGACGCATTAGACGGGCATCCGGAGCTGTCCGAAGGTAAGCGCCTGTTGCCGGCCTCTTTCGGCACAAGCCCCCGCTGCGGAGCGCACCGCGGCCGGCCGGAGGCTCTCTGCCGGCGAAGGTGCCTCGTCTCCGGCAAGGAAGCCTCAGCCGCTTCTCCTGCACACGGAGAGCGTGCTAGCTGCTGAAACGTGAAGAAAGAAGCTGCAGAACACTGGCACTGAGCGTGCAGCTTTCCAGCGGAGAGAAAAAGCTACTTGAACACTCTGCAAGCCTTTCCACTCCCAAAAACATGCACATGGAAGGAGCTGCTGCAAAAGCGATGCTGCGCTCGCTGCTGCTGCTCCTGAAGCTCTGGCTGCTAAATCTGAGGCTTTCCTTCCAATTTCAAGCTGCAAAGCACTTGCTGAATTGCAGGGAAAGTCCGGGAGGCATTTGCTGTGCTGGCACACTTTCTCCTTCCTAGACAGAGTGGAAAAGCTTTTCCCTGCCGTGTAGGCGACAAGAGACGCATTAGACGGGCATCCGGAGCTGTCCGAAGGTAAGCGCCTGTTGCCGGCCTCTTTCGGCACAAGCCCCCGCTCCGGAGCGCACCGCGGCCGGCCGGAGGCTCTCTGCCGGCGAAGGTGCCTCGTCTCCGGCAAGGAAGCCTCAGCCGCTTCTCCTGCACACGGAGAGCGTGCTAGCTGCTGAAACGTGAAGAAAGAAGCTGCAGAACACTGGCACTGAGCGTGCAGCTTTCCAGCGGAGAGAAAAAGCTACTTGAACACTCTGCAAGCCTTTCCACTCCCAAAAACATGCACATGGAAGGAGCTGCTGCAAAAGCGATGCTGTGCTCGCTGCTGCTTCTCCTGAAGCTCTGGCTGCTAAATCTGAGGCTTTCCTTCCAATTTCAAGCTGCAAAGCACTTGCTGAATTGCAGGGAAAGTCCGGGAGGCATTTGCTCTGCTGGCACACTTTCTCCTTTCTAGACAGAGTGGAAAAGCTTTTCCCTGCCGTGTAGGCGACAAGAGACGCATTAGACGGGCATCCGGAGCTGTCCGAAGGTAAGCGCCTGTTGCCGGCCTCTTTCGGCACAAGCCCCCGCTCCGGAGCGCACCGCGGCCGGCCGGAGGCTCTCTGCCGGCGAAGGTGCCTCGTCTCCGGCAAGGAAGCCTCAGCCGCTTCTCCTGCACACGGAGAGCGTGCTAGCTGCTGAAACGTGAAGAAAGAAGCTGCAGAACACTGGCACTGAGCGTGCAGCTTTCCAGCGGAGAGAAAAAGCTACTTGAACACTCTGCAAGCCTTTCCACTCCCAAAAACATGCACATGGAAGGAGCTGCTGCAAAAGCGATGCTGTGCTCGCTGCTGCTCCTCCTGAAGCTCTGGCTGCTAAATCTGAGGCTTTCCTTCCAATTTCAAGCTGCAAAGCACTTGCTGAATTGCAGGGAAAGTCCGGGAGGCATTTGCTGTGCTGGCACACTTTCTCCTTCCTAGACAGAGTGGAAAAGCTTTTCCCTGCCGTGTAGGCGACAAGAGACGCATTAGACGGGCATCCGGAGCTGTCCGAAGGTAAGCGCCTGTTCCCGGCCTCTTTCGGCACAAGCCCCCGCTCCGGAGCGCACCGCGGCCGGCCGGAGGCTCTCTGCCGGCGAAGGTGCCTCGTCTCCGGCAAGGAAGCCTCAGCCGCTTCTCCTGCACACGGAGAGCGTGCTAGCTGCTGAAACGTGAAGAAAGAAGCTGCAGAACACTGGCACTGAGCGTGCAGCTTTCCAGCGGAGAGAAAAAGCTACTTGAACACTCTGCAAGCCTTTCCACTCCCAAAAACATGCACATGGAAGGAGCTGCTGCAAAAGCGATGCTGTGCTCGCTGCTGCTCCTCCTGAAGCTCTGGCTGCTAAATCTGAGGCTTTCCTTCCAATTTCAAGCTGCAAAGCACTTGCTGAATTGCAGGGAAAGTCCGGGAGGCATTTGCTCTGCTGGCACACTTTCTCCTTCCTAGACAGAGTGGAAAAGCTTTTCCCTGCCGTGTAGGCGACAAGAGACGCATTAGACGGGCATCCGGAGCTGTCCGAAGGTAAGCGCCTGTTGCCGGCCTCTTTCGGCACAAGCCCCCGCTCCGGAGCGCACCGCGGCCGGCCGGAGGCTCTCTGCCGGCGAAGGTGCCTCGTCTCCGGCAAGAAAGCCTCAGCCGCTTCTCCTGCACACGGAGAGCGTGCTAGCTGTTGAAACGTGAAGAAAGAAGCTGCAGAACACTGGCACTGAGCGTGCAGCTTTCCAGCGGAGAGAAAAAGCTACTTGAACACTCTGCAAGCCTTTCCACTCCCAAAAACATGCACATGGAAGGAGCTGCTGCAAAAGCGATGCTGTGCTCGCTGCTGCTCCTCCTGAAGCTCTGGCTGCTAAATCTGAGGCTTTCCTTCCAATTTCAAGCTGCAAAGCACTTGCTGAATTGCAGGGAAAGTCCGGGAGGCATTTGCTCTGCTGGCACACTTTCTCCTTCCTAGACAGAGTGGAAAAGCTTTTCCCTGCCGTGTAGGCGACAAGAGACGCATTAGACGGGCATCCGGAGCTGTCCGAAGGTAAGCGCCTGTTGCCGGCCTCTTTCGGCACAAGCCCCCGCTCCGGAGCGCACCGCGGCCGGCCGGAGGCTCTCTGCCGGCGAAGGTGCCTCGTCTCCGGCAAGGAAGCCTCAGCCGCTTCTCCTGCACACGGAGAGCGTGCTAGCTGCTGAAACGTGAAGAAAGAAGCTGCAGAACACTGGCACTGAGCGTGCAGCTTTCCAGCGGAGAGAAAAAGCTACTTGAACACTCTGCAAGCCTTTCCACTCCCAAAAACATGCACATGGAAGGAGCTGCTGCAAAAGCGATGCTGTGCTCGCTGCTGCTCCTCCTGAAGCTCTGGCTGCTAAATCTGAGGCTTTCCTTCCAATTTCAAGCTGCAAAGCACTTGCTGAATTGCAGGGAAAGTCCGGGAGGCATTTGCTGTGCTGGCACACTTTCTCCTTTCTAGACAGAGTGGAAAAGCTTTTCCCTGCCGTGTAGGCGACAAGAGACGCATTAGACGGGCATCCGGAGCTGTCCGAAGGTAAGCGCCTGTTGCCGGCCTCCTTCGGCACAAGCCCCCGCTCCGGAGCGCACCGCGGCCGGCCGGAGGCTCTCTGCCGGCGAAGGTGCCTCGTCTCCGGCAAGGAAGCCTCAGCCGCTTCTCCTGCACACGGAGAGCGTGCTAGCTGCTGAAACGTGAAGAAAGAAGCTGCAGAACACTGGCACTGAGCGTGCAGCTTTCCAGCGGAGAGAAAAAGCTACTTGAACACTCTGCAAGCCTTTCCACTCCCAAAAACATGCACATGGAAGGAGCTGCTGCAAAAGCGATGCTGTGCTCGCTGCTGCTCCTCCTGAAGCTCTGGCTGCTAAATCTGAGGCTTTCCTTCCAATTTCAAGCTGCAAAGCACTTGCTCAATTGCAGGGAAAGTCCGGGAGGCATTTGCTGTGCTGGCACACTTTCTCCTTCCTAGACAGAGTGGAAAAGCTTTTCCCTGCCGTGTAGGCGACAAGAGACGCATTAGACGGGCATCCGGAGCTGTCCGAAGGTAAGCGCCTGTTGCCGGCCTCTTTCGGCACAAGCCCCCGCTCCGGAGCGCACCGCGGCCGGCCGGAGGCTCTCTGCCGGCGAAGGTGCCTCGTCTCCGGCAAGGAAGCCTCAGCCGCTTCTCCTGCACACGGAGAGCGTGCTAGCTGCTGAAACGTGAAGAAAGAAGCTGCAGAACACTGGCACTGAGCGTGCAGCTTTCCAGCGGAGAGAAAAAGCTACTTGAACACTCTGCAAGCCTTTCCACTCCCAAAAACATGCACATGGAAGGAGCTGCTGCAAAAGCGATGCTGTGCTCGCTGCTGCTCCTCCTGAAGCTCTGGCTGCTAAATCTGAGGCTTTCCTTCCAATTTCAAGCTGCAAAGCACTTGCTGAATTGCAGGGAAAGTCCGGGAGGCATTTGCTGTGCTGGCACACTTTCTCCTTCCTAGACAGAGTGGAAAAGCTTTTCCCTGCCGTGTAGGCGACAAGAGACGCATTAGACGGGCATCCGGAGCTGTCCGAAGGTAAGCGCCTGTTCCCGGCCTCTTTCGGCACAAGCCCCCGCTCCGGAGCGCACCGCGGCCGGCCGGAGGCTCTCAGCCGGCGAAGGTGCCTCGTCTCCGGCAAGGAAGCCTCAGCCGCTTCTCCTGCACACGGAGAGCGTGCTAGCTGCTGAAACGTGAAGAAAGAAGCTGCAGAACACTGGCACTGAGCGTGCAGCTTTCCAGCGGAGAGAAAAAGCTACTTGAACACTCTGCAAGCCTTTCCACTCCCAAAAACATGCACATGGAAGGAGCTGCTGCAAAAGCGATGCTGTGCTCGCTGCTGCTCCTCCTGAAGCTCTGGCTGCTAAATCTGAGGCTTTCCTTCCAATTTCAAGCTGCAAAGCACTTGCTGAATTGCAGGGAAAGTCCGGGAGGCATTTGCTGTGCTGGCACACTTTCTCCTTCCTAGACAGAGTGGAAAAGCTTTTCCCTGCCGTGTAGGCGACAAGAGACGCATTAGACGGGCATCCGGAGCTGTCCGAAGGTAAGCGCCTGTTCCCGGCCTCTTTCGGCACAAGCCCCCGCTCCGGAGCGCACCACGGCCGGCCGGAGGCTCTCTGCCGGCGAAGGTGCCGCTTCTCCGGCAAGGAAGCCTCAGCCGCTTCTCCTGCACACGGAGAGCGTGCTAGCTGCTGAAACGTGAAGAAAGAAGCTGCAGAACACTGGCACTGAGCGTGCAGCTTTCCAGCGGAGAGAAAAAGCTACTTGAACACTCTGCAAGCCTTTCCACTCCCAAAAACATGCACATGGAAGGAGCTGCTGCAAAAGCGATGCTGTGCTCGCTGCTGCTCCTCCTGAAGCTCTGGCTGCAAAATCTGAGGCTTTCCTTCCAATTTCAAGCTGCAAAGCACTTGCTGAATTGCAGGGAAAGTCCGGGAGGCATTTGCTGTGCTGGCACACTTTCTCCTTCTTAGACAGAGTGGAAAAGCTTTTCCCTGCCGTGTAGGCGACAAGAGACGCATTAGACGGGCATCCGGAGCTGTCCGAAGGTAAGCGCCTGTTGCCGGCCTCTTTCGGCACAAGCCCCCGCTCCGGAGCGCACCGCGGCCGGCCGGAGGCTCTCTGCCGGCGAAGGTGCCTCGTCTCCGGCAAGGAAGCCTCAGCCGCTTCTCCTGCACACGGAGAGCGTGCTAGCTGCTGAAACGTGAAGAAAGAAGCTGCAGAACACTGGCACTGAGCGTGCAGCTTTCCAGCGGAGAGAAAAAGCTACTTGAACACTCTGCAAGCCTTTCCACTCCCAAAAACATGCACATGGAAGGAGCTGCTGCAAAAGCGATGCTGTGCTCGCTGCTGCTCCTCCTGAAGCTCTGGCTGCTAAATCTGAGGCTTTCCTTCCAATTTCAAGCTGCAAAGCACTTGCTGAATTGCAGGGAAAGTCCGGGAGGCATTTGCTGTGCTGGCACACTTTCTCCTTCCTAGACAGAGTGGAAAAGCTTTTCCCTGCCGTGTAGGCGACAAGAGACGCATTAGACGGGCATCCGGAGCTGTCCGAAGGTAAGCGCCTGTTCCCGGCCTCTTTCGGCACAAGCCCCCGCTCCGGAGCGCACCGCGGCCGGCCGGAGGCTCTCTGCCGGCGAAGGTGCCTCGTCTCCGGCAAGGAAGCCTCAGCCGCTTCTCCTGCACACGGAGAGCGTGCTAGCTGCTGAAACGTGAAGAAAGAAGCTGCAGAACACTGGCACTGAGCGTGCAGCTTTCCAGCGGAGAGAAAAAGCTACTTGAACACTCTGCAAGCCTTTCCACTCCCAAAAACATGCACATGGAAGGAGCTGCTGCAAAAGCGATGCTGTGCTCGCTGCTGCTCCTCCTGAAGCTCTGGCTGCTAAATCTGAGGCTTTCCTTCCAATTTCAAGCTGCAAAGCACTTGCTGAATTGCAGGGAAAGTCCGGGAGGCATTTGCTGTGCTGGCACACTTTCTCCTTCCTAGACAGAGTGGAAAAGCTTTTCCCTGCCGTGTAGGCGACAAGAGACGCATTAGACGGGCATCCGGAGCTGTCCGAAGGTAAGCGCCTGTTGCCGGCCTCTTTCGGCACAAGCCCCCGCTCCGGAGCGCACCGCGGCCGGCCGGAGGCTCTCTGCCGGCGAAGGTGCCTCGTCTCCGGCAAGGAAGCCTCAGCCGCTTCTCCTGCACACGGAGAGCGTGCTAGCTGCTGAAACGTGAAGAAAGAAGCTGCAGAACACTGGCACTGAGCGTGCAGCTTTCCAGCGGAGAGAAAAAGCTACTTGAACACTCTGCAAGCCTTTCCACTCCCAAAAACATGCACATGGAAGGAGCTGCTGCAAAAGCGATGCTGTGCTCGCTGCTGCTCCTCCTGAAGCTCTGGCTGCTAAATCTGAGGCTTTCCTTCCAATTTCAAGCTGCAAAGCACTTGCTGAATTGCAGGGAAAGTCCGGGAGGCATTTGCTGTGCTGGCACACTTTCTCCTTCCTAGACAGAGTGGAAAAGCTTTTCCCTGCCGTGTAGGCGACAAGAGACGCATTAGACGGGCATCCGGAGCTGTCCGAAGGTAAGCGCCTGTTCCCGGCCTCTTTCGGCACAAGCCCCCGCTCCGGAGCGCACCGCGGCCGGCCGGAGGCTCTCTGCCGGCGAAGGTGCCTCGTCTCCGGCAAGGAAGCCTCAGCCGCTTCTCCTGCACACGGAGAGCGTGCTAGCTGCTGAAACGTGAAGAAAGAAGCTGCAGAACACTGGCACTGAGCGTGCAGCTTTCCAGCGGAGAGAAAAAGCTACTTGAACACTCTGCAAGCCTTTCCACTCCCAAAAACATGCACATGGAAGGAGCTGCTGCAAAAGCGATGCTGTGCTCGCTGCTGCTCCTCCTGAAGCTCTGGCTGCTAAATCTGAGGCTTTCCTTCCAATTTCAAGCTGCAAAGCACTTGCTGAATTGCAGGAAAAGTCCGGGAGGCATTTGCTGTGCTGGCACACTTTCTCCTTCCTAGACAGAGTGGAAAAGCTTTTCCCTGCCGTGTAGGCGACAAGAGACGCATTAGACGGGCATCCGGAGCTGTCCGAAGGTAAGCGCCTGTTCCCGGCCTCTTTCGGCACAAGCCCCCGCTCCGGAGCGCACCGCGGCCGGCCGGAGGCTCTCTGCCGGCGAAGGTGCCTCGTCTCCGGCAAGGAAGCCTCAGCCGCTTCTCCTGCACACGGAGAGCGTGCTAGCTGCTGAAACGTGAAGAAAGAAGCTGCAGAACACTGGCACTGAGCGTGCAGCTTTCCAGCGGAGAGAAAAAGCTACTTGAACACTCTGCAAGCCTTTCCACTCCCAAAAACATGCACATGGAAGGAGCTGCTGCAAAAGCGATGCTGTGCTCGCTGCTGCTCCTCCTGAAGCTCTGGCTGCTAAATCTGAGGCTTTCCTTCCAATTTCAAGCTGCAAAGCACTTGCTGAATTGCAGGGAAAGTCCGGGAGGCATTTGCTGTGCTGGCACACTTTCTCCTTCCTAGACAGAGTGGAAAAGCTTTTCCCTGCCGTGTAGGCGACAAGAGACGCATTAGACGGGCATCCGGAGCTGTCCGAAGGTAAGCGCCTGTTCCCGGCCTCTTTCGGCACAAGCCCCCGCTCCGGAGCGCACCGCGGCCGGCCGGAGGCTCTCTGCCGGCGAAGGTGCCTCGTCTCCGGCAAGGAAGCCTCAGCCGCTTCTCCTGCACACGGAGAGCGTGCTAGCTGCTGAAACGTGAAGAAAGAAGCTGCAGAACACTGGCACTGAGCGTGCAGCTTTCCAGCGGAGAGAAAAAGCTACTTGAACACTCTGCAAGCCTTTCCACTCCCAAAAACATGCACATGGAAGGAGCTGCTGCAAAAGCGATGCTGTGCTCGCTGCTGCTCCTCCTGAAGCTCTGGCTGCTAAATCTGAGGCTTTCCTTCCAATTTCAAGCTGCAAAGCACTTGCTGAATTGCAGGGAAAGTCCGGGAGGCATTTGCTGTGCTGGCACACTTTCTCCTTCCTAGACAGAGTGGAAAAGCTTTTCCCTGCCGTGTAGGCGACAAGAGACGCATTAGACGGGCATCCGGAGCTGTCCGAAGGTAAGCGCCTGTTCCCGGCCTCTTTCGGCACAAGCCCCCGCTCCGGAGCGCACCACGGCCGGCCGGAGGCTCTCTGCCGGCGAAGGTGCCGCTTCTCCGGCAAGGAAGCCTCAGCCGCTTCTCCTGCACACGGAGAGCGTGCTAGCTGCTGAAACGTGAAGAAAGAAGCTGCAGAACACTGGCACTGAGCGTGCAGCTTTCCAGCGGAGAGAAAAAGCTACTTGAACACTCTGCAAGCCTTTCCACTCCCAAAAACATGCACATGGAAGGAGCTGCTGCAAAAGCGATGCTGTGCTCGCTGCTGCTCCTCCTGAAGCTCTGGCTGCAAAATCTGAGGCTTTCCTTCCAATTTCAAGCTGCAAAGCACTTGCTGAATTGCAGGGAAAGTCCGGGAGGCATTTGCTGTGCTGGCACACTTTCTCCTTCTTAGACAGAGTGGAAAAGCTTTTCCCTGCCGTGTAGGCGACAAGAGACGCATTAGACGGGCATCCGGAGCTGTCCGAAGGTAAGCGCCTGTTGCCGGCCTCTTTCGGCACAAGCCCCCGCTCCGGAGCGCACCGCGGCCGGCCGGAGGCTCTCTGCCGGCGAAGGTGCCTCGTCTCCGGCAAGGAAGCCTCAGCCGCTTCTCCTGCACACGGAGAGCGTGCTAGCTGCTGAAACGTGAAGAAAGAAGCTGCAGAACACTGGCACTGAGCGTGCAGCTTTCCAGCGGAGAGAAAAAGCTACTTGAACACTCTGCAAGCCTTTCCACTCCCAAAAATATTCACATGGAAGGAGCTGCTGCAAAAGCGATGCTGTGCTCGCTGCTGCTCCTCCTGAAGCTCTGGCTGCTAAATCTGAGGCTTTCCTTCCAATTTCAAGCTGCAAAGCACTTGCTGAATTGCAGGGAAAGTCCGGGAGGCATTTGCTCTGCTGGCACACTTTCTCCTTCTTAGACAGAGTGGAAAAGCTTTTCCCTGCCGTGTAGGCGACAAGAGACGCATTAGACGGGCATCCGGAGCTGTCCGAAGGTAAGCGCCTGTTGCCGGCCTCCTACGGCACATGCCCCCGCTCCGGAGCGCACCGCGGCCGGCCGGAGGCTCTCTGCCGGCGAAGGTGCCTCGTCTCCGGCAAGGAAGCCTCAGCCGCTTCTCCTGCACACGGAGAGCGTGCTAGCTGCTGAAACGTGAAGAAAGAAGCTGCAGAACACTGGCACTGAGCGTGCAGCTTTCCAGCGGAGAGAAAAAGCTACTTGAACACTCTGCAAGCCTTTCCACTCCCAAAAACATGCACATGGAAGGAGCTGCTGCAAAAGCGATGCTGTGCTCGCTGCTGCTCCTCCTGAAGCTCTGGCTGCTAAATCTGAGGCTTTCCTTCCAATTTCAAGCTGCAAAGCACTTGCTGAATTGCAGGGAAAGTCCGGGAGGCATTTGCTGTGCTGGCACACTTTCTCCTTCCTAGACAGAGTGGAAAAGCTTTTCCCTGCCGTGTAGGCGACAAGAGACGCATTAGACGGGCATCCGGAGCTGTCCGAAGGTAAGCGCCTGTTCCCGGCCTCTTTCGGCACAAGCCCCCGCTCCGGAGCGCACCGCGGCCGGCCGGAGGCTCTCAGCCGGCGAAGGTGCCTCGTCTCCGGCAAGGAAGCCTCAGCCGCTTCTCCTGCACACGGAGAGCGTGCTAGCTGCTGAAACGTGAAGAAAGAAGCTGCAGAACACTGGCACTGAGCGTGCAGCTTTCCAGCGGAGAGAAAAAGCTACTTGAACACTCTGCAAGCCTTTCCACTCCCAAAAACATGCACATGGAAGGAGCTGCTGCAAAAGCGATGCTGTGCTCGCTGCTGCTCCTCCTGAAGCTCTGGCTGCTAAATCTGAGGCTTTCCTTCCAATTTCAAGCTGCAAAGCACTTGCTGAATTGCAGGGAAAGTCCGGGAGGCATTTGCTGTGCTGGCACACTTTCTCCTTCCTAGACAGAGTGGAAAAGCTTTTCCCTGCCGTGTAGGCGACAAGAGACGCATTAGACGGGCATCCGGAGCTGTCCGAAGGTAAGCGCCTGTTCCCGGCCTCTTTCGGCACAAGCCCCCGCTCCGGAGCGCACCACGGCCGGCCGGAGGCTCTCTGCCGGCGAAGGTGCCGCTTCTCCGGCAAGGAAGCCTCAGCCGCTTCTCCTGCACACGGAGAGCGTGCTAGCTGCTGAAACGTGAAGAAAGAAGCTGCAGAACACTGGCACTGAGCGTGCAGCTTTCCAGCGGAGAGAAAAAGCTACTTGAACACTCTGCAAGCCTTTCCACTCCCAAAAACATGCACATGGAAGGAGCTGCTGCAAAAGCGATGCTGTGCTCGCTGCTGCTCCTCCTGAAGCTCTGGCTGCAAAATCTGAGGCTTTCCTTCCAATTTCAAGCTGCAAAGCACTTGCTGAATTGCAGGGAAAGTCCGGGAGGCATTTGCTCTGCTGGCACACTTTCTCCTTCTTAGACAGAGTGGAAAAGCTTTTCCCTGCCGTGTAGGCGACAAGAGACGCATTAGACGGGCATCCGGAGCTGTCCGAAGGTAAGCGCCTGTTGCCGGCCTCTTTCGGCACAAGCCCCCGCTCCGGAGCGCACCGCGGCCGGCCGGAGGCTCTCTGCCGGCGAAGGTGCCTCGTCTCCGGCAAGGAAGCCTCAGCCGCTTCTCCTGCACACGGAGAGCGTGCTAGCTGCTGAAACGTGAAGAAAGAAGCTGCAGAACACTGGCACTGAGCGTGCAGCTTTCCAGCGGAGAGAAAAAGCTACTTGAACACTCTGCAAGCCTTTCCACTCCCAAAAATATTCACATGGAAGGAGCTGCTGCAAAAGCGATGCTGTGCTCGCTGCTGCTCCTCCTGAAGCTCTGGCTGCTAAATCTGAGGCTTTCCTTCCAATTTCAAGCTGCAAAGCACTTGCTGAATTGCAGGGAAAGTCCGGGAGTCATTTGCTGTGCTGGCACACTTTCTCCTTCTTAGACAGAGTGGAAAAGCTTTTCCCTGCCGTGTAGGCGACAAGAGACGCATTAGACGGGCATCCGGAGCTGTCCGAAGGTAAGCGCCTGTTGCCGGCCTCCTACGGCACAAGCCCCCGCTCCGGAGCGCACCGCGGCCGGCCGGAGGCTCTCTGCCGGCGAAGGTGCCTCGTCTCCGGCAAGGAAGCCTCAGCCGCTTCTCCTGCACACGGAGAGCGTGCTAGCTGCTGAAACGTGAAGAAAGAAGCTGCAGAACACTGGCACTGAGCGTGCAGCTTTCCAGCGGAGAGAAAAAGCTACTTGAACACTCTGCAAGCCTTTCCACTCCCAAAAACATGCACATGGAAGGAGCTGCTGCAAAAGCGATGCTGTGCTCGCTGCTGCTCCTCCTGAAGCTCTGGCTGCTAAATCTGAGGCTTTCCTTCCAATTTCAAGCTGCAAAGCACTTGCTGAATTGCAGGGAAAGTCCGGGAGGCATTTGCTGTGCTGGCACACTTTCTCCTTCCTAGACAGAGTGGAAAAGCTTTTCCCTGCCGTGTAGGCGACAAGAGACGCATTAGACGGGCATCCGGAGCTGTCCGAAGGTAAGCGCCTGTTCCCGGCCTCTTTCGGCACAAGCCCCCGCTCCGGAGCGCACCGCGGCCGGCCGGAGGCTCTCTGCCGGCGAAGGTGCCGCTTCTCCGGCAAGGAAGCCTCAGCCGCTTCTCCTGCACATGGAGAGCGTGCTAGCTGCTGAAACGTGAAGAAAGAAGCTGCAGAACACTGGCACTGAGCGTGCAGCTTTCCAGCGGAGAGAAAAAGCTACTTGAACACTCTGCAAGCCTTTCCACTCCCAAAAACATGCACATGGAAGGAGCTGCTGCAAAAGCGATGCTGTGCTCGCTGCTGCTCCTCCTGAAGCTCTGGCTGCTAAATCTGAGGCTTTCCTTCCAATTTCAAGCTGCAAAGCACTTGCTGAATTGCAGGGAAAGTCCGGGAGGCATTTGCTGTGCTGGCACACTTTCTCCTTCCTAGACAGAGTGGAAAAGCTTTTCCCTGCCGTGTAGGCGACAAGAGACGCATTAGACGGGCATCCGGAGCTGTCCGAAGGTAAGCGCCTGTTGCCGGCCTCTTTCGGCACAAGCCCCCGCTCCGGAGCGCACCGCGGCCGGCCGGAGGCTCTCTGCCGGCGAAGGTGCCTCGTCTCCGGCAAGGAAGCCTCAGCCGCTTCTCCTGCACACGGAGAGCGTGCTAGCTGCTGAAACGTGAAGAAAGAAGCTGCAGAACACTGGCACTGAGCGTGCAGCTTTCCAGCGGAGAGAAAAAGCTACTTGAACACTCTGCAAGCCTTTCCACTCCCAAAAACATGCACATGGAAGGAGCTGCTGCAAAAGCGATGCTGTGCTCGCTGCTGCTCCTCCTGAAGCTCTGGCTGCTAAATCTGAGGCTTTCCTTCCAATTTCAAGCTGCAAAGCACTTGCTGAATTGCAGGGAAAGTCCGGGAGGCATTTGCTGTGCTGGCACACTTTCTCCTTCCTAGACAGAGTGGAAAAGCTTTTCCCTGCCGTGTAGGCGACAAGAGACGCATTAGACGGGCATCCGGAGCTGTCCGAAGGTAAGCGCCTGTTCCCGGCCTCTTTCGGCACAAGCCCCCGCTCCGGAGCGCACCGCGGCCGGCCGGAGGCTCTCTGCCGGCGAAGGTGCCTCGTCTCCGGCAAGGAAGCCTCAGCCGCTTCTCCTGCACACGGAGAGCGTGCTAGCTGCTGAAACGTGAAGAAAGAAGCTGCAGAACACTGGCACTGAGCGTGCAGCTTTCCAGCGGAGAGAAAAAGCTACTTGAACACTCTGCAAGCCTTTCCACTCCCAAAAACATGCACATGGAAGGAGCTGCTGCAAAAGCGATGCTGTGCTCGCTGCTGCTCCTCCTGAAGCTCTGGCTGCTAAATCTGAGGCTTTCCTTCCAATTTCAAGCTGCAAAGCACTTGCTGAATTGCAGGGAAAGTCCGGGAGGTATTGCTGTGCTGGCACACTTTCTCCTTCCTAGACAGAGTGGAAAAGCTTTTCCCTGCCGTGTAGGCGACAAGAGACGCATTAGACGGGCATCCGGAGCTGTCCGAAGGTAAGCGCCTGTTGCCGGCCTCTTTCGGCACAAGCCCCCGCTCCGGAGCGCACCGCGGCCGGCCGGAGGCTCTCTGCCGGCGAAGGTGCCTCGTCTCCGGCAAGGAAGCCTCAGCCGCTTCTCCTGCACACGGAGAGCGTGCTAGCTGCTGAAACGTGAAGAAAGAAGCTGCAGAACACTGGCACTGAGCGTGCAGCTTTCCAGCGGAGAGAAAAAGCTACTTGAACACTCTGCAAGCCTTTCCACTCCCAAAAACATGCACATGGAAGGAGCTGCTGCAAAAGCGATGCTGTGCTCGCTGCTGCTCCTCCTGAAGCTCTGGCTGCTAAATCTGAGGCTTTCCTTCCAATTTCAAGCTGCAAAGCACTTGCTGAATTGCAGGGAACGTCCGGGAGGCATTTGCTGTGCTGGCACACTTTCTCCTTCCTAGACAGAGTGGAAAAGCTTTTCCCTGCCGTGTAGGCGACAAGAGACGCATTAGACGGGCATCCGGAGCTGTCCGAAGGTAAGCGCCTGTTGCCGGCCTCTTTCGGCACAAGCCCCCGCTCCGGAGCGCACCGCGGCCGGCCGGAGGCTCTCTGCCGGCGAAGGTGCCTCGTCTCCGGCAAGGAAGCCTCAGCCGCTTCTCCTGCACACGGAGAGCGTGCTAGCTGCTGAAACGTGAAGAAAGAAGCTGCAGAACACTGGCACTGAGCGTGCAGCTTTCCAGCGGAGAGAAAAAGCTACTTGAACACTCTGCAAGCCTTTCCACTCCCAAAAACATGCACATGGAAGGAGCTGCTGCAAAAGCGATGCTGTGCTCGCTGCTGCTCCTCCTGAAGCTCTGGCTGCAAAATCTGAGGCTTTCCTTCCAATTTCAAGCTGCAAAGCACTTGCTGAATTGCAGGGAAAGTCCGGGAGGCATTTGCTCTGCTGGCACACTTTCTCCTTCCTAGACAGAGTGGAAAAGCTTTTCCCTGCCGTGTAGGCGACAAGAGACGCATTAGACGGGCATCCGGAGCTGTCCGAAGGTAAGCGCCTGTTCCCGGCCTCTTTCGGCACAAGCCCCCGCTCCGGAGCGCACCGCGGCCGGCCGGAGGCTCTCTGCCGGCGAAGGTGCCTCGTCTCCGGCAAGGAAGCCTCAGCCGCTTCTCCTGCACACGGAGAGCGTGCTAGCTGCTGAAACGTGAAGAAAGAAGCTGCAGAACACTGGCACTGAGCGTGCAGCTTTCCAGCGGAGAGAAAAAGCTACTTGAACACTCTGCAAGCCTTTCCACTCCCAAAAACATGCACATGGAAGGAGCTGCTGCAAAAGCGATACTGTGCTCGCTGCTGCTCCTCCTGAAGCTTTGGCTGCAAAATCTGAGGCTTTCCTTCCAATTTCAAGCTGCAAAGCACTTGCTGAATTGCAGGGAAAGTCCGGGAGGCATTTGCTGTGCTGGCACACTTTCTCCTTCCTAGACAGAGTGGAAAAGCTTTTCCCTGCCGTGTAGGCGACAAGAGACGCATTAGACGGGCATCCGGAGCTGTCCGAAGGTAAGCGCCTGTTGCCGGCCTCTTTCGGCACAAGCCCCCGCTCCGGAGCGCACCGCGGCCGGCCGGAGGCTCTCTGCCGGCGAAGGTGCCTCGTCTCCGGCAAGGAAGCCTCAGCCGCTTCTCCTGCACACGGAGAGCGTGCTAGCTGCTGAAACGTGAAGAAAGAAGCTGCAGAACACTGGCACTGAGCGTGCAGCTTTCCAGCGGAGAGAAAAAGCTACTTGAACACTCTGCAAGCCTTTCCACTCCCAAAAACATGCACATGGAAGGAGCTGCTGCAAAAGCGATGCTGTGCTCGCTGCTGCTCCTCCTGAAGCTCTGGCTGCTAAATCTGAGGCTTTCCTTCCAATTTCAAGCTGCAAAGCACTTGCTGAATTGCAGGGAAAGTCCGGGAGGCATTTGCTGTGCTGGCACACTTTCTCCTTCCTAGACAGAGTGGAAAAGCTTTTCCCTGCCGTGTAGGCGACAAGAGACGCATTAGACGGGCATCCGGAGCTGTCCGAAGGTAAGCGCCTGTTCCCGGCCTCTTTCGGCACAAGCCCCCGCTCCGGAGCGCACCGCGGCCGGCAGGATGCTCTCTGCCGGCGAAGGTGCCGCTTCTCCGGCAAGGAAGCCTCAGCCGCTTCTCCTGCACACGGAGAGCGTGCTAGCTGCTGAAACGTGAAGAAAGAAGCTGCAGAACACTGGCACTGAGCGTGCAGCTTTCCAGCGGAGAGAAAAAGCTACTTGAACACTCTGCAAGCCTTTCCACTCCCAAAAACATGCACATGGAAGGAGCTGCTGCAAAAGCGATGCTGTGCTCGCTGCTGCTCCTCCTGAAGCTCTGGCTGCTAAATCTGAGGCTTTCCTTCCAATTTCAAGCTGCAAAGCACTTGCTGAATTGCAGGGAAAGTCCGGGAGGTATTGCTGTGCTGGCACACTTTCTCCTTCCTAGACAGAGTGGAAAAGCTTTTCCCTGCCGTGTAGGCGACAAGAGACGCATTAGACGGGCATCCGGAGCTGTCCGAAGGTAAGCGCCTGTTGCCGGCCTCTTTCGGCACAAGCCCCCGCTCCGGAGCGCACCGCGGCCGGCCGGAGGCTCTCTGCCGGCGAAGGTGCCTCGTCTCCGGCAAGGAAGCCTCAGCCGCTTCTCCTGCACACGGAGAGCGTGCTAGCTGTTGAAACGTGAAGAAAGAAGCTGCAGAACACTGGCACTGAGCGTGCAGCTTTCCAGCGGAGAGAAAAAGCTACTTGAACACTCTGCAAGCCTTTCCACTCCCAAAAACATGCACATGGAAGGAGCTGCTGCAAAAGCGATGCTGTGCTCGCTGCTGCTCCTCCTGAAGCTTTGGCTGCAAAATCTGAGGCTTTCCTTCCAATTTCAAGCTGCAAAGCACTTGCTGAATTGCAGGGAAAGTCCGGGAGGCATTTGCTGTGCTGGCACACTTTCTCCTTCCTAGACAGAGTGGAAAAGCTTTTCCCTGCCGTGTAGGCGACAAGAGACGCATTAGACGGGCATCCGGAGCTGTCCGAAGGTAAGCGCCTGTTGCCGGCCTCTTTCGGCACAAGCCCCCGCTCCGGAGCGCACCGCGGCCGGCCGGAGGCTCTCTGCCGGCGAAGGTGCCTCGTCTCCGGCAAGGAAGCCTCAGCCGCTTCTCCTGCACACGGAGAGCGTGCTAGCTGCTGAAACGTGAAGAAAGAAGCTGCAGAACACTGGCACTGAGCGTGCAGCTTTCCAGCGGAGAGAAAAAGCTACTTGAACACTCTGCAAGCCTTTCCACTCCCAAAAACATGCACATGGAAGGAGCTGCTGCAAAAGCGATGCTGTGCTCGCTGCTGCTCCTCCTGAAGCTCTGGCTGCTAAATCTGAGGCTTTCCTTCCAATTTCAAGCTGCAAAGCACTTGCTGAATTGCAGGGAAAGTCCGGGAGGCATTTGCTGTGCTGGCACACTTTCTCCTTCCTAGACAGAGTGGAAAAGCTTTTCCCTGCCGTGTAGGCGACAAGAGACGCATTAGACGGGCATCCGGAGCTGTCCGAAGGTAAGCGCCTGTTCCCGGCCTCTTTCGGCACAAGCCCCCGCTCCGGAGCGCACCGCGGCCGGCCGGAGGCTCTCTGCCGGCGAAGGTGCCTCGTCTCCGGCAAGGAAGCCTCAGCCGCTTCTCCTGCACACGGAGAGCGTGCTAGCTGCTGAAACGTGAAGAAAGAAGCTGCAGAACACTGGCACTGAGCGTGCAGCTTTCCAGCGGAGAGAAAAAGCTACTTGAACACTCTGCAAGCCTTTCCACTCCCAAAAACATGCACATGGAAGGAGCTGCTGCAAAAGCGATGCTGTGCTCGCTGCTGCTCCTCCTGAAGCTCTGGCTGCTAAATCTGAGGCTTTCCTTCCAATTTCAAGCTGCAAAGCACTTGCTGAATTGCAGGGAAAGTCCGGGAGGCATTTGCTGTGCTGGCACACTTTCTCCTTCCTAGACAGAGTGGAAAAGCTTTTCCCTGCCGTGTAGGCGACAAGAGACGCATTAGACGGGCATCCGGAGCTGTCCGAAGGTAAGCGCCTGTTCCCGGCCTCTTTCGGCGCAAGCCCCCGCTCCGGAGCGCACCGCGGCCGGCAGGATGCTCTCTGCCGGCGAAGGTGCCGCTTCTCCGGCAAGGAAGCCTCAGCCGCTTCTCCTGCACACGGAGAGCGTGCTAGCTGCTGAAACGTGAAGAAAGAAGCTGCAGAACACTGGCACTGAGCGTGCAGCTTTCCAGCGGAGAGAAAAAGCTACTTGAACACTCTGCAAGCCTTTCCACTCCCAAAAACATGCACATGGAAGGAGCTGCTGCAAAAGCGATGCTGTGCTCGCTGCTGCTCCTCCTGAAGCTCTGGCTGCTAAATCTGAGGCTTTCCTTCCAATTTCAAGCTGCAAAGCACTTGCTGAATTGCAGGGAAAGTCCGGGAGGTATTGCTGTGCTGGCACACTTTCTCCTTCCTAGACAGAGTGGAAAAGCTTTTCCCTGCCGTGTAGGCGACAAGAGACGCATTAGACGGGCATCCGGAGCTGTCCGAAGGTAAGCGCCTGTTCCCGGCCTCTTTCGGCACAAGCCCCCGCTCCGGAGCGCACCGCGGCCGGCCGGAGGCTCTCTGCCGGCGAAGGTGCCGCTTCTCCGGCAAGGAAGCCTCAGCCGCTTCTCCTGCACACGGAGAGCGTGCTAGCTGCTGAAACGTGAAGAAAGAAGCTGCAGAACACTGGCACTGAGCGTGCAGCTTTCCAGCGGAGAGAAAAAGCTACTTGAACACTCTGCAAGCCTTTCCACTCCCAAAAACATGCACATGGAAGGAGCTGCTGCAAAAGCGATGCTGTGCTCGCTGCTGCTCCTCCTGAAGCTCTGGCTGCTAAATCTGAGGCTTTCCTTCCAATTTCAAGCTGCAAAGCACTTGCTCAATTGCAGGGAAAGTCCGGGAGGCATTTGCTGTGCTGGCACACTTTCTCCTTCCTAGACAGAGTGGAAAAGCTTTTCCCTGCCGTGTAGGCGACAAGAGACGCATTAGACGGGCATCCGGAGCTGTCCGAAGGTAAGCGCCTGTTCCCGGCCTCTTTCGGCACAAGCCCCCGCTCCGGAGCGCACCGCGGCCGGCCGGAGGCTCTCTGCCGGCGAAGGTGCCTCGTCTCCGGCAAGGAAGCCTCAGCCGCTTCTCCTGCACACGGAGAGCGTGCTAGCTGCTGAAACGTGAAGAAAGAAGCTGCAGAACACTGGCACTGAGCGTGCAGCTTTCCAGCGGAGAGAAAAAGCTACTTGAACACTCTGCAAGCCTTTCCACTCCCAAAAACATGCACATGGAAGGAGCTGCTGCAAAAGCGATGCTGTGCTCGCTGCTGCTCCTCCTGAAGCTCTGGCTGCTAAATCTGAGGCTTTCCTTCCAATTTCAAGCTGCAAAGCACTTGCTGAATTGCAGGAAAAGTCCGGGAGGCATTTGCTGTGCTGGCACACTTTCTCCTTCCTAGACAGAGTGGAAAAGCTTTTCCCTGCCGTGTAGGCGACAAGAGACGCATTAGACGGGCATCCGGAGCTGTCCGAAGGTAAGCGCCTGTTCCCGGCCTCTTTCGGCACAAGCCCCCGCTCCGGAGCGCACCGCGGCCGGCCGGAGGCTCTCTGCCGGCGAAGGTGCCTCGTCTCCGGCAAGGAAGCCTCAGCCGCTTCTCCTGCACACGGAGAGCGTGCTAGCTGCTGAAACGTGAAGAAAGAAGCTGCAGAACACTGGCACTGAGCGTGCAGCTTTCCAGCGGAGAGAAAAAGCTACTTGAACACTCTGCAAGCCTTTCCACTCCCAAAAACATGCACATGGAAGGAGCTGCTGCAAAAGCGATGCTGTGCTCGCTGCTGCTCCTCCTGAAGCTCTGGCTGCTAAATCTGAGGCTTTCCTTCCAATTTCAAGCTGCAAAGCACTTGCTGAATTGCAGGGAAAGTCCGGGAGGCATTTGCTGTGCTGGCACACTTTCTCCTTCCTAGACAGAGTGGAAAAGCTTTTCCCTGCCGTGTAGGCGACAAGAGACGCATTAGACGGGCATCCGGAGCTGTCCGAAGGTAAGCGCCTGTTCCCGGCCTCTTTCGGCACAAGCCCCCGCTCCGGAGCGCACCGCGGCCGGCCGGAGGCTCTCTGCCGGCGAAGGTGCCTCGTCTCCGGCAAGGAAGCCTCAGCCGCTTCTCCTGCACACGGAGAGCGTGCTAGCTGCTGAAACGTGAAGAAAGAAGCTGCAGAACACTGGCACTGAGCGTGCAGCTTTCCAGCGGAGAGAAAAAGCTACTTGAACACTCTGCAAGCCTTTCCACTCCCAAAAACATGCACATGGAAGGAGCTGCTGCAAAAGCGATGCTGTGCTCGCTGCTGCTCCTCCTGAAGCTCTGGCTGCTAAATCTGAGGCTTTCCTTCCAATTTCAAGCTGCAAAGCACTTGCTGAATTGCAGGGAAAGTCCGGGAGGCATTTGCTGTGCTGGCACACTTTCTCCTTCCTAGACAGAGTGGAAAAGCTTTTCCCTGCCGTGTAGGCGACAAGAGACGCATTAGACGGGCATCCGGAGCTGTCCGAAGGTAAGCGCCTGTTCCCGGCCTCTTTCGGCACAAGCCCCCGCTCCGGAGCGCACCACGGCCGGCCGGAGGCTCTCTGCCGGCGAAGGTGCCGCTTCTCCGGCAAGGAAGCCTCAGCCGCTTCTCCTGCACACGGAGAGCGTGCTAGCTGCTGAAACGTGAAGAAAGAAGCTGCAGAACACTGGCACTGAGCGTGCAGCTTTCCAGCGGAGAGAAAAAGCTACTTGAACACTCTGCAAGCCTTTCCACTCCCAAAAACATGCACATGGAAGGAGCTGCTGCAAAAGCGATGCTGTGCTCGCTGCTGCTCCTCCTGAAGCTCTGGCTGCAAAATCTGAGGCTTTCCTTCCAATTTCAAGCTGCAAAGCACTTGCTGAATTGCAGGGAAAGTCCGGGAGGCATTTGCTGTGCTGGCACACTTTCTCCTTCTTAGACAGAGTGGAAAAGCTTTTCCCTGCCGTGTAGGCGACAAGAGACGCATTAGACGGGCATCCGGAGCTGTCCGAAGGTAAGCGCCTGTTGCCGGCCTCTTTCGGCACAAGCCCCCGCTCCGGAGCGCACCGCGGCCGGCCGGAGGCTCTCTGCCGGCGAAGGTGCCTCGTCTCCGGCAAGGAAGCCTCAGCCGCTTCTCCTGCACACGGAGAGCGTGCTAGCTGCTGAAACGTGAAGAAAGAAGCTGCAGAACACTGGCACTGAGCGTGCAGCTTTCCAGCGGAGAGAAAAAGCTACTTGAACACTCTGCAAGCCTTTCCACTCCCAAAAATATTCACATGGAAGGAGCTGCTGCAAAAGCGATGCTGTGCTCGCTGCTGCTCCTCCTGAAGCTCTGGCTGCTAAATCTGAGGCTTTCCTTCCAATTTCAAGCTGCAAAGCACTTGCTGAATTGCAGGGAAAGTCCGGGAGGCATTTGCTCTGCTGGCACACTTTCTCCTTCTTAGACAGAGTGGAAAAGCTTTTCCCTGCCGTGTAGGCGACAAGAGACGCATTAGACGGGCATCCGGAGCTGTCCGAAGGTAAGCGCCTGTTGCCGGCCTCCTACGGCACAAGCCCCCGCTCCGGAGCGCACCGCGGCCGGCCGGAGGCTCTCTGCCGGCGAAGGTGCCTCGTCTCCGGCAAGGAAGCCTCAGCCGCTTCTCCTGCACACGGAGAGCGTGCTAGCTGCTGAAACGTGAAGAAAGAAGCTGCAGAACACTGGCACTGAGCGTGCAGCTTTCCAGCGGAGAGAAAAAGCTACTTGAACACTCTGCAAGCCTTTCCACTCCCAAAAACATGCACATGGAAGGAGCTGCTGCAAAAGCGATGCTGTGCTCGCTGCTGCTCCTCCTGAAGCTCTGGCTGCTAAATCTGAGGCTTTCCTTCCAATTTCAAGCTGCAAAGCACTTGCTGAATTGCAGGGAAAGTCCGGGAGGCATTTGCTGTGCTGGCACACTTTCTCCTTCCTAGACAGAGTGGAAAAGCTTTTCCCTGCCGTGTAGGCGACAAGAGACGCATTAGACGGGCATCCGGAGCTGTCCGAAGGTAAGCGCCTGTTCCCGGCCTCTTTCGGCACAAGCCCCCGCTCCGGAGCGCACCGCGGCCGGCCGGAGGCTCTCAGCCGGCGAAGGTGCCTCGTCTCCGGCAAGGAAGCCTCAGCCGCTTCTCCTGCACACGGAGAGCGTGCTAGCTGCTGAAACGTGAAGAAAGAAGCTGCAGAACACTGGCACTGAGCGTGCAGCTTTCCAGCGGAGAGAAAAAGCTACTTGAACACTCTGCAAGCCTTTCCACTCCCAAAAACATGCACATGGAAGGAGCTGCTGCAAAAGCGATGCTGTGCTCGCTGCTGCTCCTCCTGAAGCTCTGGCTGCTAAATCTGAGGCTTTCCTTCCAATTTCAAGCTGCAAAGCACTTGCTGAATTGCAGGGAAAGTCCGGGAGGCATTTGCTGTGCTGGCACACTTTCTCCTTCCTAGACAGAGTGGAAAAGCTTTTCCCTGCCGTGTAGGCGACAAGAGACGCATTAGACGGGCATCCGGAGCTGTCCGAAGGTAAGCGCCTGTTCCCGGCCTCTTTCGGCACAAGCCCCCGCTCCGGAGCGCACCACGGCCGGCCGGAGGCTCTCTGCCGGCGAAGGTGCCGCTTCTCCGGCAAGGAAGCCTCAGCCGCTTCTCCTGCACACGGAGAGCGTGCTAGCTGCTGAAACGTGAAGAAAGAAGCTGCAGAACACTGGCACTGAGCGTGCAGCTTTCCAGCGGAGAGAAAAAGCTACTTGAACACTCTGCAAGCCTTTCCACTCCCAAAAACATGCACATGGAAGGAGCTGCTGCAAAAGCGATGCTGTGCTCGCTGCTGCTCCTCCTGAAGCTCTGGCTGCAAAATCTGAGGCTTTCCTTCCAATTTCAAGCTGCAAAGCACTTGCTGAATTGCAGGGAAAGTCCGGGAGGCATTTGCTCTGCTGGCACACTTTCTCCTTCTTAGACAGAGTGGAAAAGCTTTTCCCTGCCGTGTAGGCGACAAGAGACGCATTAGACGGGCATCCGGAGCTGTCCGAAGGTAAGCGCCTGTTGCCGGCCTCTTTCGGCACAAGCCCCCGCTCCGGAGCGCACCGCGGCCGGCCGGAGGCTCTCTGCCGGCGAAGGTGCCTCGTCTCCGGCAAGGAAGCCTCAGCCGCTTCTCCTGCACACGGAGAGCGTGCTAGCTGCTGAAACGTGAAGAAAGAAGCTGCAGAACACTGGCACTGAGCGTGCAGCTTTCCAGCGGAGAGAAAAAGCTACTTGAACACTCTGCAAGCCTTTCCACTCCCAAAAATATTCACATGGAAGGAGCTGCTGCAAAAGCGATGCTGTGCTCGCTGCTGCTCCTCCTGAAGCTCTGGCTGCTAAATCTGAGGCTTTCCTTCCAATTTCAAGCTGCAAAGCACTTGCTGAATTGCAGGGAAAGTCCGGGAGTCATTTGCTGTGCTGGCACACTTTCTCCTTCTTAGACAGAGTGGAAAAGCTTTTCCCTGCCGTGTAGGCGACAAGAGACGCATTAGACGGGCATCCGGAGCTGTCCGAAGGTAAGCGCCTGTTGCCGGCCTCCTACGGCACAAGCCCCCGCTCCGGAGCGCACCGCGGCCGGCCGGAGGCTCTCTGCCGGCGAAGGTGCCTCGTCTCCGGCAAGGAAGCCTCAGCCGCTTCTCCTGCACACGGAGAGCGTGCTAGCTGCTGAAACGTGAAGAAAGAAGCTGCAGAACACTGGCACTGAGCGTGCAGCTTTCCAGCGGAGAGAAAAAGCTACTTGAACACTCTGCAAGCCTTTCCACTCCCAAAAACATGCACATGGAAGGAGCTGCTGCAAAAGCGATGCTGTGCTCGCTGCTGCTCCTCCTGAAGCTCTGGCTGCTAAATCTGAGGCTTTCCTTCCAATTTCAAGCTGCAAAGCACTTGCTGAATTGCAGGGAAAGTCCGGGAGGCATTTGCTGTGCTGGCACACTTTCTCCTTCCTAGACAGAGTGGAAAAGCTTTTCCCTGCCGTGTAGGCGACAAGAGACGCATTAGACGGGCATCCGGAGCTGTCCGAAGGTAAGCGCCTGTTCCCGGCCTCTTTCGGCACAAGCCCCCGCTCCGGAGCGCACCGCGGCCGGCCGGAGGCTCTCTGCCGGCGAAGGTGCCGCTTCTCCGGCAAGGAAGCCTCAGCCGCTTCTCCTGCACATGGAGAGCGTGCTAGCTGCTGAAACGTGAAGAAAGAAGCTGCAGAACACTGGCACTGAGCGTGCAGCTTTCCAGCGGAGAGAAAAAGCTACTTGAACACTCTGCAAGCCTTTCCACTCCCAAAAACATGCACATGGAAGGAGCTGCTGCAAAAGCGATGCTGTGCTCGCTGCTGCTCCTCCTGAAGCTCTGGCTGCTAAATCTGAGGCTTTCCTTCCAATTTCAAGCTGCAAAGCACTTGCTGAATTGCAGGGAAAGTCCGGGAGGCATTTGCTGTGCTGGCACACTTTCTCCTTCCTAGACAGAGTGGAAAAGCTTTTCCCTGCCGTGTAGGCGACAAGAGACGCATTAGACGGGCATCCGGAGCTGTCCGAAGGTAAGCGCCTGTTGCCGGCCTCTTTCGGCACAAGCCCCCGCTCCGGAGCGCACCGCGGCCGGCCGGAGGCTCTCTGCCGGCGAAGGTGCCTCGTCTCCGGCAAGGAAGCCTCAGCCGCTTCTCCTGCACACGGAGAGCGTGCTAGCTGCTGAAACGTGAAGAAAGAAGCTGCAGAACACTGGCACTGAGCGTGCAGCTTTCCAGCGGAGAGAAAAAGCTACTTGAACACTCTGCAAGCCTTTCCACTCCCAAAAACATGCACATGGAAGGAGCTGCTGCAAAAGCGATGCTGTGCTCGCTGCTGCTCCTCCTGAAGCTCTGGCTGCTAAATCTGAGGCTTTCCTTCCAATTTCAAGCTGCAAAGCACTTGCTGAATTGCAGGGAAAGTCCGGGAGGCATTTGCTGTGCTGGCACACTTTCTCCTTCCTAGACAGAGTGGAAAAGCTTTTCCCTGCCGTGTAGGCGACAAGAGACGCATTAGACGGGCATCCGGAGCTGTCCGAAGGTAAGCGCCTGTTCCCGGCCTCTTTCGGCACAAGCCCCCGCTCCGGAGCGCACCGCGGCCGGCAGGATGCTCTCTGCCGGCGAAGGTGCCGCTTCTCCGGCAAGGAAGCCTCAGCCGCTTCTCCTGCACACGGAGAGCGTGCTAGCTGCTGAAACGTGAAGAAAGAAGCTGCAGAACACTGGCACTGAGCGTGCAGCTTTCCAGCGGAGAGAAAAAGCTACTTGAACACTCTGCAAGCCTTTCCACTCCCAAAAACATGCACATGGAAGGAGCTGCTGCAAAAGCGATGCTGTGCTCGCTGCTGCTCCTCCTGAAGCTCTGGCTGCTAAATCTGAGGCTTTCCTTCCAATTTCAAGCTGCAAAGCACTTGCTGAATTGCAGGGAAAGTCCGGGAGGTATTGCTGTGCTGGCACACTTTCTCCTTCCTAGACAGAGTGGAAAAGCTTTTCCCTGCCGTGTAGGCGACAAGAGACGCATTAGACGGGCATCCGGAGCTGTCCGAAGGTAAGCGCCTGTTGCCGGCCTCTTTCGGCACAAGCCCCCGCTCCGGAGCGCACCGCGGCCGGCCGGAGGCTCTCTGCCGGCGAAGGTGCCTCGTCTCCGGCAAGGAAGCCTCAGCCGCTTCTCCTGCACACGGAGAGCGTGCTAGCTGCTGAAACGTGAAGAAAGAAGCTGCAGAACACTGGCACTGAGCGTGCAGCTTTCCAGCGGAGAGAAAAAGCTACTTGAACACTCTGCAAGCCTTTCCACTCCCAAAAACATGCACATGGAAGGAGCTGCTGCAAAAGCGATGCTGTGCTCGCTGCTGCTCCTCCTGAAGCTCTGGCTGCTAAATCTGAGGCTTTCCTTCCAATTTCAAGCTGCAAAGCACTTGCTGAATTGCAGGGAACGTCCGGGAGGCATTTGCTGTGCTGGCACACTTTCTCCTTCCTAGACAGAGTGGAAAAGCTTTTCCCTGCCGTGTAGGCGACAAGAGACGCATTAGACGGGCATCCGGAGCTGTCCGAAGGTAAGCGCCTGTTGCCGGCCTCTTTCGGCACAAGCCCCCGCTCCGGAGCGCACCGCGGCCGGCCGGAGGCTCTCTGCCGGCGAAGGTGCCTCGTCTCCGGCAAGGAAGCCTCAGCCGCTTCTCCTGCACACGGAGAGCGTGCTAGCTGCTGAAACGTGAAGAAAGAAGCTGCAGAACACTGGCACTGAAGCGTGCAGCTTTCCAGCGGAGAGAAAAAGCTACTTGAACACTCTGCAAGCCTTTCCACTCCCAAAAACATGCACATGGAAGGAGCTGCTGCAAAAGCGATGCTGTGCTCGCTGCTGCTCCTCCTGAAGCTCTGGCTGCTAAATCTGAGGCTTTCCTTCCAATTTCAAGCTGCAAAGCACTTGCTGAATTGCAGGGAAAGTCCGGGAGGCATTTGCTGTGCTGGCACACTTTCTCCTTCCTAGACAGAGTGGAAAAGCTTTTCCCTGCCGTGTAGGCGACAAGAGACGCATTAGACGGGCATCCGGAGCTGTCCGAAGGTAAGCGCCTGTTGCCGGCCTCCTACGGCACAAGCCCCCGCTCCGGAGCGCACCGCGGCCGGCCGGAGGCTCTCTGCCGGCGAAGGTGCCTCGTCTCCGGCAAGGAAGCCTCAGCCGCTTCTCCTGCACACGGAGAGCGTGCTAGCTGCTGAAACGTGAAGAAAGAAGCTGCAGAACACTGGCACTGAGCGTGCAGCTTTCCAGCGGAGAGAAAAAGCTACTTGAACACTCTGCAAGCCTTTCCACTCCCAAAAACATGCACATGGAAGGAGCTGCTGCAAAAGCGATGCTGTGCTCGCTGCTGCTCCTCCTGAAGCTTTGGCTGCAAAATCTGAGGCTTTCCTTCCAATTTCAAGCTGCAAAGCACTTGCTGAATTGCAGGGAAAGTCCGGGAGGCATTTGCTGTGCTGGCACACTTTCTCCTTCCTAGACAGAGTGGAAAAGCTTTTCCCTGCCGTGTAGGCGACAAGAGACGCATTAGACGGGCATCCGGAGCTGTCCGAAGGTAAGCGCCTGTTCCCGGCCTCTTTCGGCACAAGCCCCCGCTCCGGAGCGCACCGCGGCCGGCCGGAGGCTCTCTGCCGGCGAAGGTGCCGCTTCTCCGGCAAGGAAGCCTCAGCCGCTTCTCCTGCACACGGAGAGCGTGCTAGCTGCTGAAACGTGAAGAAAGAAGCTGCAGAACACTGGCACTGAGCGTGCAGCTTTCCAGCGGAGAGAAAAAGCTACTTGAACACTCTGCAAGCCTTTCCACTCCCAAAAACATGCACATGGAAGGAGCTGCTGCAAAAGCGATGCTGTGCTCGCTGCTGCTGCTCCTGAAGCTCTGGCTGCTAAATCTGAGGCTTTCCTTCCAATTTCAAGCTGCAAAGCACTTGCTGAATTGCAGGGAAAGTCCGGGAGGCATTTGCTGTGCTGGCACACTTTCTCCTTCCTAGACAGAGTGGAAAAGCTTTTCCCTGCCGTGTAGGCGACAAGAGACGCATTAGACGGGCATCCGGAGCTGTCCGAAGGTAAGCGCCTGTTCCCGGCCTCTTTCGGCACAAGCCCCCGCTCCGGAGCGCACCGCGGCCGGCCGGAGGCTCTCTGCCGGCGAAGGTGCCTCGTCTCCGGCAAGGAAGCCTCAGCCGCTTCTCCTGCACACGGAGAGCGTGCTAGCTGCTGAAACGTGAAGAAAGAAGCTGCAGAACACTGGCACTGAGCGTGCAGCTTTCCAGCGGAGAGAAAAAGCTACTTGAACACTCTGCAAGCCTTTCCACTCCCAAAAACATGCACATGGAAGGAGCTGCTGCAAAAGCGATGCTGTGCTCGCTGCTGCTCCTCCTGAAGCTCTGGCTGCTAAATCTGAGGCTTTCCTTCCAATTTCAAGCTGCAAAGCACTTGCTGAATTGCAGGGAAAGTCCGGGAGGCATTTGCTGTGCTGGCACACTTTCTCCTTCCTAGACAGAGTGGAAAAGCTTTTCCCTGCCGTGTAGGCGACAAGAGACGCATTAGACGGGCATCCGGAGCTGTCCGAAGGTAAGCGCCTGTTGCCGGCCTCTTTCGGCACAAGCCCCCGCTCCGGAGCGCACCGCGGCCGGCCGGAGGCTCTCTGCCGGCGAAGGTGCCTCGTCTCCGGCAAGGAAGCCTCAGCCGCTTCTCCTGCACACGGAGAGCGTGCTAGCTGCTGAAACGTGAAGAAAGAAGCTGCAGAACACTGGCACTGAGCGTGCAGCTTTCCAGCGGAGAGAAAAAGCTACTTGAACACTCTGCAAGCCTTTCCACTCCCAAAAACATGCACATGGAAGGAGCTGCTGCAAAAGCGATGCTGTGCTCGCTGCTGCTCCTCCTGAAGCTCTGGCTGCTAAATCTGAGGCTTTCCTTCCAATTTCAAGCTGCAAAGCACTTGCTGAATTGCAGGGAAAGTCCGGGAGGCATTTGCTGTGCTGGCACACTTTCTCCTTCCTAGACAGAGTGGAAAAGCTTTTCCCTGCCGTGTAGGCGACAAGAGACGCATTAGACGGGCATCCGGAGCTGTCCGAAGGTAAGCGCCTGTTGCCGGCCTCTTTCGGCACAAGCCCCCGCTCCGGAGCGCACCGCGGCCGGCCGGAGGCTCTCTGCCGGCGAAGGTGCCTCGTCTCCGGCAAGGAAGCCTCAGCCGCTTCTCCTGCACACGGAGAGCGTGCTAGCTGCTGAAACGTGAAGAAAGAAGCTGCAGAACACTGGCACTGAGCGTGCAGCTTTCCAGCGGAGAGAAAAAGCTACTTGAACACTCTGCAAGCCTTTCCACTCCCAAAAACATGCACATGGAAGGAGCTGCTGCAAAAGCGATGCTGTGCTCGCTGCTGCTGCTCCTGAAGCTCTGGCTGCTAAATCTGAGGCTTTCCTTCCAATTTCAAGCTGCAAAGCACTTGCTGAATTGCAGGGAAAGTCCGGGAGGCATTTGCTGTGCTGGCACACTTTCTCCTTCCTAGACAGAGTGGAAAAGCTTTTCCCTGCCGTGTAGGCGACAAGAGACGCATTAGACGGGCATCCGGAGCTGTCCGAAGGTAAGCGCCTGTTGCCGGCCTCTTTCGGCACAAGCCCCCGCTCCGGAGCGCACCGCGGCCGGCCGGAGGCTCTCTGCCGGCGAAGGTGCCTCGTCTCCGGCAAGGAAACCTCAGCCGCTTCTCCTGCACACGGAGAGCGTGCTAGCTGCTGAAACGTGAAGAAAGAAGCTGCAGAACACTGGCACTGAGCGTGCAGCTTTCCAGCGGAGAGAAAAAGCTACTTGAACACTCTGCAAGCCTTTCCACTCCCAAAAACATGCACATGGAAGGAGCTGCTGCAAAAGCGATGCTGTGCTCGCTGCTGCTCCTCCTGAAGCTCTGGCTGCTAAATCTGAGGCTTTCCTTCCAATTTCAAGCTGCAAAGCACTTGCTGAATTGCAGGGAAAGTCCGGGAGGCATTTGCTCTGCTGGCACACTTTCTCCTTCCTAGACAGAGTGGAAAAGCTTTTCCCTGCCGTGTAGGCGACAAGAGACGCATTAGACGGGCATCCGGAGCTGTCCGAAGGTAAGCGCCTGTTCCCGGCCTCTTTCGGCACAAGCCCCCGCTCCGGAGCGCACCGCGGCCGGCCGGAGGCTCTCTGCCGGCGAAGGTGCCTCGTCTCCGGCAAGGAAGCCTCAGCCGCTTCTCCTGCACACGGAGAGCGTGCTAGCTGCTGAAACGTGAAGAAAGAAGCTGCAGAACACTGGCACTGAGCGTGCAGCTTTCCAGCGGAGAGAAAAAGCTACTTGAACACTCTGCAAGCCTTTCCACTCCCAAAAACATGCACATGGAAGGAGCTGCTGCAAAAGCGATGCTGTGCTCGCTGCTGCTGCTCCTGAAGCTCTGGCTGCTAAATCTGAGGCTTTCCTTCCAATTTCAAGCTGCAAAGCACTTGCTGAATTGCAGGGAAAGTCCGGGAGGCATTTGCTGTGCTGGCACACTTTCTCCTTCCTAGACAGAGTGGAAAAGCTTTTCCCTGCCGTGTAGGCGACAAGAGACGCATTAGACGGGCATCCGGAGCTGTCCGAAGGTAAGCGCCTGTTCCCGGCCTCCTACGGCACAAGCCCCCGCTCCGGAGCGCACCGCGGCCGGCCGGAGGCTCTCTGCCGGCGAAGGTGCCTCGTCTCCGGCAAGGAAGCCTCAGCCGCTTCTCCTGCACACGGAGAGCGTGCTAGCTGCTGAAACGTGAAGAAAGAAGCTGCAGAACACTGGCACTGAGCGTGCAGCTTTCCAGCGGAGAGAAAAAGCTACTTGAACACTCTGCAAGCCTTTCCACTCCCAAAAACATGCACATGGAAGGAGCTGCTGCAAAAGCGATGCTGTGCTCGCTGCTGCTCCTCCTGAAGCTTTGGCTGCAAAATCTGAGGCTTTCCTTCCAATTTCAAGCTGCAAAGCACTTGCTGAATTGCATGGAAAGTCCGGGAGGCATTTGCTGTGCTGGCACACTTTCTCCTTCCTAGACAGAGTGGAAAAGCTTTTCCCTGCCGTGTAGGCGACAAGAGACGCATTAGACGGGCATCCGGAGCTGTCCGAAGGTAAGCGCCTGTTCCCGGCCTCTTTCGGCACAAGCCCCCGCTCCGGAGCGCACCGCGGCCGGCCGGAGGCTCTCTGCCGGCGAAGGTGCCGCTTCTCCGGCAAGGAAGCCTCAGCCGCTTCTCCTGCACACGGAGAGCGTGCTAGCTGCTGAAACGTGAAGAAAGAAGCTGCAGAACACTGGCACTGAGCGTGCAGCTTTCCAGCGGAGAGAAAAAGCTACTTGAACACTCTGCAAGCCTTTCCACTCCCAAAAACATGCACATGGAAGGAGCTGCTGCAAAAGCGATGCTGTGCTCGCTGCTGCTGCTCCTGAAGCTCTGGCTGCTAAATCTGAGGCTTTCCTTCCAATTTCAAGCTGCAAAGCACTTGCTGAATTGCAGGGAAAGTCCGGGAGGCATTTGCTGTGCTGGCACACTTTCTCCTTCTTAGACAGAGTGGAAAAGCTTTTCCCTGCCGTGTAGGCGACAAGAGACGCATTAGACGGGCATCCGGAGCTGTCCGAAGGTAAGCGCCTGTTGCCGGCCTCTTTCGGCACAAGCCCCCGCTCCGGAGCGCACCGCGGCCGGCCGGAGGCTCTCTGCCGGCGAAGGTGCCTCGTCTCCGGCAAGGAAGCCTCAGCCGCTTCTCCTGCACACGGAGAGCGTGCTAGCTGCTGAAACGTGAAGAAAGAAGCTGCAGAACACTGGCACTGAGCGTGCAGCTTTCCAGCGGAGAGAAAAAGCTACTTGAACACTCTGCAAGCCTTTCCACTCCCAAAAACATGCACATGGAAGGAGCTGCTGCAAAAGCGATGCTGTGCTCGCTGCTGCTCCTCCTGAAGCTCTGGCTGCTAAATCTGAGGCTTTCCTTCCAATTTCAAGCTGCAAAGCACTTGCTGAATTGCAGGGAAAGTCCGGGAGGCATTTGCTGTGCTGGCACACTTTCTCCTTCCTAGACAGAGTGGAAAAGCTTTTCCCTGCCGTGTAGGCGACAAGAGACGCATTAGACGGGCATCCGGAGCTGTCCGAAGGTAAGCGCCTGTTGCCGGCCTCCTACGGCACAAGCCCCCGCTCCGGAGCGCACCGCGGCCGGCCGGAGGCTCTCTGCCGGCGAAGGTGCCTCGTCTCCGGCAAGGAAGCCTCAGCCGCTTCTCCTGCACACGGAGAGCGTGCTAGCTGCTGAAACGTGAAGAAAGAAGCTGCAGAACACTGGCACTGAGCGTGCAGCTTTCCAGCGGAGAGAAAAAGCTACTTGAACACTCTGCAAGCCTTTCCACTCCCAAAAACATGCACATGGAAGGAGCTGCTGCAAAAGCGATGCTGTGCTCGCTGCTGCTCCTCCTGAAGCTTTGGCTGCAAAATCTGAGGCTTTCCTTCCAATTTCAAGCTGCAAAGCACTTGCTGAATTGCATGGAAAGTCCGGGAGGCATTTGCTGTGCTGGCACACTTTCTCCTTCCTAGACAGAGTGGAAAAGCTTTTCCCTGCCGTGTAGGCGACAAGAGACGCATTAGACGGGCATCCGGAGCTGTCCGAAGGTAAGCGCCTGTTCCCGGCCTCTTTCGGCACAAGCCCCCGCTCCGGAGCGCACCGCGGCCGGCCGGAGGCTCTCTGCCGGCGAAGGTGCCGCTTCTCCGGCAAGGAAGCCTCAGCCGCTTCTCCTGCACACGGAGAGCGTGCTAGCTGCTGAAACGTGAAGAAAGAAGCTGCAGAACACTGGCACTGAGCGTGCAGCTTTCCAGCGGAGAGAAAAAGCTACTTGAACACTCTGCAAGCCTTTCCACTCCCAAAAACATGCACATGGAAGGAGCTGCTGCAAAAGCGATGCTGTGCTCGCTGCTGCTGCTCCTGAAGCTCTGGCTGCTAAATCTGAGGCTTTCCTTCCAATTTCAAGCTGCAAAGCACTTGCTGAATTGCAGGGAAAGTCCGGGAGGCATTTGCTGTGCTGGCACACTTTCTCCTTCCTAGACAGAGTGGAAAAGCTTTTCCCTGCCGTGTAGGCGACAAGAGACGCATTAGACGGGCATCCGGAGCTGTCCGAAGGTAAGCGCCTGTTCCCGGCCTCTTTCGGCACAAGCCCCCGCTCCGGAGCGCACCGCGGCCGGCCGGAGGCTCTCTGCCGGCGAAGGTGCCTCGTCTCCGGCAAGGAAGCCTCAGCCGCTTCTCCTGCACACGGAGAGCGTGCTAGCTGCTGAAACGTGAAGAAAGAAGCTGCAGAACACTGGCACTGAGCGTGCAGCTTTCCAGCGGAGAGAAAAAGCTACTTGAACACTCTGCAAGCCTTTCCACTCCCAAAAACATGCACATGGAAGGAGCTGCTGCAAAAGCGATGCTGTGCTCGCTGCTGCTCCTCCTGAAGCTCTGGCTGCTAAATCTGAGGCTTTCCTTCCAATTTCAAGCTGCAAAGCACTTGCTGAATTGCAGGGAAAGTCCGGGAGGCATTTGCTGTGCTGGCACACTTTCTCCTTCCTAGACAGAGTGGAAAAGCTTTTCCCTGCCGTGTAGGCGACAAGAGACGCATTAGACGGGCATCCGGAGCTGTCCGAAGGTAAGCGCCTGTTGCCGGCCTCTTTCGGCACAAGCCCCCGCTCCGGAGCGCACCGCGGCCGGCCGGAGGCTCTCTGCCGGCGAAGGTGCCTCGTCTCCGGCAAGGAAGCCTCAGCCGCTTCTCCTGCACACGGAGAGCGTGCTAGCTGCTGAAACGTGAAGAAAGAAGCTGCAGAACACTGGCACTGAGCGTGCAGCTTTCCAGCGGAGAGAAAAAGCTACTTGAACACTCTGCAAGCCTTTCCACTCCCAAAAACATGCACATGGAAGGAGCTGCTGCAAAAGCGATGCTGTGCTCGCTGCTGCTCCTCCTGAAGCTCTGGCTGCTAAATCTGAGGCTTTCCTTCCAATTTCAAGCTGCAAAGCACTTGCTGAATTGCAGGGAAAGTCCGGGAGGCATTTGCTGTGCTGGCACACTTTCTCCTTCCTAGACAGAGTGGAAAAGCTTTTCCCTGCCGTGTAGGCGACAAGAGACGCATTAGACGGGCATCCGGAGCTGTCCGAAGGTAAGCGCCTGTTCCCGGCCTCTTTCGGCACAAGCCCCCGCTCCGGAGCGCACCGCGGCCGGCCGGAGGCTCTCTGCCGGCGAAGGTGCCTCGTCTCCGGCAAGGAAGCCTCAGCCGCTTCTCCTGCACACGGAGAGCGTGCTAGCTGCTGAAACGTGAAGAAAGAAGCTGCAGAACACTGGCACTGAGCGTGCAGCTTTCCAGCGGAGAGAAAAAGCTACTTGAACACTCTGCAAGCCTTTCCACTCCCAAAAACATGCACATGGAAGGAGCTGCTGCAAAAGCGATGCTGTGCTCGCTGCTGCTGCTCCTGAAGCTCTGGCTGCTAAATCTGAGGCTTTCCTTCCAATTTCAAGCTGCAAAGCACTTGCTGAATTGCAGGGAAAGTCCGGGAGGCATTTGCTGTGCTGGCACACTTTCTCCTTCCTAGACAGAGTGGAAAAGCTTTTCCCTGCCGTGTAGGCGACAAGAGACGCATTAGACGGGCATCCGGAGCTGTCCGAAGGTAAGCGCCTGTTGCCGGCCTCTTTCGGCACAAGCCCCCGCTCCGGAGCGCACCGCGGCCGGCCGGAGGCTCTCTGCCGGCGAAGGTGCCTCGTCTCCGGCAAGGAAACCTCAGCCGCTTCTCCTGCACACGGAGAGCGTGCTAGCTGCTGAAACGTGAAGAAAGAAGCTGCAGAACACTGGCACTGAGCGTGCAGCTTTCCAGCGGAGAGAAAAAGCTACTTGAACACTCTGCAAGCCTTTCCACTCCCAAAAACATGCACATGGAAGGAGCTGCTGCAAAAGCGATGCTGTGCTCGCTGCTGCTCCTCCTGAAGCTCTGGCTGCTAAATCTGAGGCTTTCCTTCCAATTTCAAGCTGCAAAGCACTTGCTGAATTGCAGGGAAAGTCCGGGAGGCATTTGCTCTGCTGGCACACTTTCTCCTTCCTAGACAGAGTGGAAAAGCTTTTCCCTGCCGTGTAGGCGACAAGAGACGCATTAGACGGGCATCCGGAGCTGTCCGAAGGTAAGCGCCTGTTCCCGGCCTCTTTCGGCACAAGCCCCCGCTCCGGAGCGCACCGCGGCCGGCCGGAGGCTCTCTGCCGGCGAAGGTGCCTCGTCTCCGGCAAGGAAGCCTCAGCCGCTTCTCCTGCACACGGAGAGCGTGCTAGCTGCTGAAACGTGAAGAAAGAAGCTGCAGAACACTGGCACTGAGCGTGCAGCTTTCCAGCGGAGAGAAAAAGCTACTTGAACACTCTGCAAGCCTTTCCACTCCCAAAAACATGCACATGGAAGGAGCTGCTGCAAAAGCGATGCTGTGCTCGCTGCTGCTCCTCCTGAAGCTCTGGCTGCTAAATCTGAGGCTTTCCTTCCAATTTCAAGCTGCAAAGCACTTGCTGAATTGCAGGGAAAGTCCGGGAGGCATTTGCTGTGCTGGCACACTTTCTCCTTCCTAGACAGAGTGGAAAAGCTTTTCCCTGCCGTGTAGGCGACAAGAGACGCATTAGACGGGCATCCGGAGCTGTCCGAAGGTAAGCGCCTGTTCCCGGCCTCCTACGGCACAAGCCCCCGCTCCGGAGCGCACCGCGGCCGGCCGGAGGCTCTCTGCCGGCGAAGGTGCCTCGTCTCCGGCAAGGAAGCCTCAGCCGCTTCTCCTGCACACGGAGAGCGTGCTAGCTGCTGAAACGTGAAGAAAGAAGCTGCAGAACACTGGCACTGAGCGTGCAGCTTTCCAGCGGAGAGAAAAAGCTACTTGAACACTCTGCAAGCCTTTCCACTCCCAAAAACATGCACATGGAAGGAGCTGCTGCAAAAGCGATGCTGTGCTCGCTGCTGCTCCTCCTGAAGCTTTGGCTGCAAAATCTGAGGCTTTCCTTCCAATTTCAAGCTGCAAAGCACTTGCTGAATTGCATGGAAAGTCCGGGAGGCATTTGCTGTGCTGGCACACTTTCTCCTTCCTAGACAGAGTGGAAAAGCTTTTCCCTGCCGTGTAGGCGACAAGAGACGCATTAGACGGGCATCCGGAGCTGTCCGAAGGTAAGCGCCTGTTCCCGGCCTCTTTCGGCACAAGCCCCCGCTCCGGAGCGCACCGCGGCCGGCCGGAGGCTCTCTGCCGGCGAAGGTGCCGCTTCTCCGGCAAGGAAGCCTCAGCCGCTTCTCCTGCACACGGAGAGCGTGCTAGCTGCTGAAACGTGAAGAAAGAAGCTGCAGAACACTGGCACTGAGCGTGCAGCTTTCCAGCGGAGAGAAAAAGCTACTTGAACACTCTGCAAGCCTTTCCACTCCCAAAAACATGCACATGGAAGGAGCTGCTGCAAAAGCGATGCTGTGCTCGCTGCTGCTGCTCCTGAAGCTCTGGCTGCTAAATCTGAGGCTTTCCTTCCAATTTCAAGCTGCAAAGCACTTGCTGAATTGCAGGGAAAGTCCGGGAGGCATTTGCTGTGCTGGCACACTTTCTCCTTCCTAGACAGAGTGGAAAAGCTTTTCCCTGCCGTGTAGGCGACAAGAGACGCATTAGACGGGCATCCGGAGCTGTCCGAAGGTAAGCGCCTGTTCCCGGCCTCTTTCGGCACAAGCCCCCGCTCCGGAGCGCACCGCGGCCGGCCGGAGGCTCTCTGCCGGCGAAGGTGCCTCGTCTCCGGCAAGGAAGCCTCAGCCGCTTCTCCTGCACACGGAGAGCGTGCTAGCTGCTGAAACGTGAAGAAAGAAGCTGCAGAACACTGGCACTGAGCGTGCAGCTTTCCAGCGGAGAGAAAAAGCTACTTGAACACTCTGCAAGCCTTTCCACTCCCAAAAACATGCACATGGAAGGAGCTGCTGCAAAAGCGATGCTGTGCTCGCTGCTGCTCCTCCTGAAGCTCTGGCTGCTAAATCTGAGGCTTTCCTTCCAATTTCAAGCTGCAAAGCACTTGCTGAATTGCAGGGAAAGTCCGGGAGGCATTTGCTGTGCTGGCACACTTTCTCCTTCCTAGACAGAGTGGAAAAGCTTTTCCCTGCCGTGTAGGCGACAAGAGACGCATTAGACGGGCATCCGGAGCTGTCCGAAGGTAAGCGCCTGTTGCCGGCCTCTTTCGGCACAAGCCCCCGCTCCGGAGCGCACCGCGGCCGGCCGGAGGCTCTCTGCCGGCGAAGGTGCCTCGTCTCCGGCAAGGAAGCCTCAGCCGCTTCTCCTGCACACGGAGAGCGTGCTAGCTGCTGAAACGTGAAGAAAGAAGCTGCAGAACACTGGCACTGAGCGTGCAGCTTTCCAGCGGAGAGAAAAAGCTACTTGAACACTCTGCAAGCCTTTCCACTCCCAAAAACATGCACATGGAAGGAGCTGCTGCAAAAGCGATGCTGTGCTCGCTGCTGCTCCTCCTGAAGCTCTGGCTGCTAAATCTGAGGCTTTCCTTCCAATTTCAAGCTGCAAAGCACTTGCTGAATTGCAGGGAAAGTCCGGGAGGCATTTGCTGTGCTGGCACACTTTCTCCTTCCTAGACAGAGTGGAAAAGCTTTTCCCTGCCGTGTAGGCGACAAGAGACGCATTAGACGGGCATCCGGAGCTGTCCGAAGGTAAGCGCCTGTTCCCGGCCTCTTTCGGCACAAGCCCCCGCTCCGGAGCGCACCGCGGCCGGCCGGAGGCTCTCTGCCGGCGAAGGTGCCTCGTCTCCGGCAAGGAAGCCTCAGCCGCTTCTCCTGCACACGGAGAGCGTGCTAGCTGCTGAAACGTGAAGAAAGAAGCTGCAGAACACTGGCACTGAGCGTGCAGCTTTCCAGCGGAGAGAAAAAGCTACTTGAACACTCTGCAAGCCTTTCCACTCCCAAAAACATGCACATGGAAGGAGCTGCTGCAAAAGCGATGCTGTGCTCGCTGCTGCTGCTCCTGAAGCTCTGGCTGCTAAATCTGAGGCTTTCCTTCCAATTTCAAGCTGCAAAGCACTTGCTGAATTGCAGGGAAAGTCCGGGAGGCATTTGCTGTGCTGGCACACTTTCTCCTTCCTAGACAGAGTGGAAAAGCTTTTCCCTGCCGTGTAGGCGACAAGAGACGCATTAGACGGGCATCCGGAGCTGTCCGAAGGTAAGCGCCTGTTGCCGGCCTCTTTCGGCACAAGCCCCCGCTCCGGAGCGCACCGCGGCCGGCCGGAGGCTCTCTGCCGGCGAAGGTGCCTCGTCTCCGGCAAGGAAACCTCAGCCGCTTCTCCTGCACACGGAGAGCGTGCTAGCTGCTGAAACGTGAAGAAAGAAGCTGCAGAACACTGGCACTGAGCGTGCAGCTTTCCAGCGGAGAGAAAAAGCTACTTGAACACTCTGCAAGCCTTTCCACTCCCAAAAACATGCACATGGAAGGAGCTGCTGCAAAAGCGATGCTGTGCTCGCTGCTGCTCCTCCTGAAGCTCTGGCTGCTAAATCTGAGGCTTTCCTTCCAATTTCAAGCTGCAAAGCACTTGCTGAATTGCAGGGAAAGTCCGGGAGGCATTTGCTCTGCTGGCACACTTTCTCCTTCCTAGACAGAGTGGAAAAGCTTTTCCCTGCCGTGTAGGCGACAAGAGACGCATTAGACGGGCATCCGGAGCTGTCCGAAGGTAAGCGCCTGTTCCCGGCCTCTTTCGGCACAAGCCCCCGCTCCGGAGCGCACCGCGGCCGGCCGGAGGCTCTCTGCCGGCGAAGGTGCCTCGTCTCCGGCAAGGAAGCCTCAGCCGCTTCTCCTGCACACGGAGAGCGTGCTAGCTGCTGAAACGTGAAGAAAGAAGCTGCAGAACACTGGCACTGAGCGTGCAGCTTTCCAGCGGAGAGAAAAAGCTACTTGAACACTCTGCAAGCCTTTCCACTCCCAAAAACATGCACATGGAAGGAGCTGCTGCAAAAGCGATGCTGTGCTCGCTGCTGCTGCTCCTGAAGCTCTGGCTGCTAAATCTGAGGCTTTCCTTCCAATTTCAAGCTGCAAAGCACTTGCTGAATTGCAGGGAAAGTCCGGGAGGCATTTGCTGTGCTGGCACACTTTCTCCTTCCTAGACAGAGTGGAAAAGCTTTTCCCTGCCGTGTAGGCGACAAGAGACGCATTAGACGGGCATCCGGAGCTGTCCGAAGGTAAGCGCCTGTTCCCGGCCTCCTACGGCACAAGCCCCCGCTCCGGAGCGCACCGCGGCCGGCCGGAGGCTCTCTGCCGGCGAAGGTGCCTCGTCTCCGGCAAGGAAGCCTCAGCCGCTTCTCCTGCACACGGAGAGCGTGCTAGCTGCTGAAACGTGAAGAAAGAAGCTGCAGAACACTGGCACTGAGCGTGCAGCTTTCCAGCGGAGAGAAAAAGCTACTTGAACACTCTGCAAGCCTTTCCACTCCCAAAAACATGCACATGGAAGGAGCTGCTGCAAAAGCGATGCTGTGCTCGCTGCTGCTCCTCCTGAAGCTTTGGCTGCAAAATCTGAGGCTTTCCTTCCAATTTCAAGCTGCAAAGCACTTGCTGAATTGCATGGAAAGTCCGGGAGGCATTTGCTGTGCTGGCACACTTTCTCCTTCCTAGACAGAGTGGAAAAGCTTTTCCCTGCCGTGTAGGCGACAAGAGACGCATTAGACGGGCATCCGGAGCTGTCCGAAGGTAAGCGCCTGTTCCCGGCCTCTTTCGGCACAAGCCCCCGCTCCGGAGCGCACCGCGGCCGGCCGGAGGCTCTCTGCCGGCGAAGGTGCCGCTTCTCCGGCAAGGAAGCCTCAGCCGCTTCTCCTGCACACGGAGAGCGTGCTAGCTGCTGAAACGTGAAGAAAGAAGCTGCAGAACACTGGCACTGAGCGTGCAGCTTTCCAGCGGAGAGAAAAAGCTACTTGAACACTCTGCAAGCCTTTCCACTCCCAAAAACATGCACATGGAAGGAGCTGCTGCAAAAGCGATGCTGTGCTCGCTGCTGCTGCTCCTGAAGCTCTGGCTGCTAAATCTGAGGCTTTCCTTCCAATTTCAAGCTGCAAAGCACTTGCTGAATTGCAGGGAAAGTCCGGGAGGCATTTGCTGTGCTGGCACACTTTCTCCTTCTTAGACAGAGTGGAAAAGCTTTTCCCTGCCGTGTAGGCGACAAGAGACGCATTAGACGGGCATCCGGAGCTGTCCGAAGGTAAGCGCCTGTTCCCGGCCTCTTTCGGCACAAGCCCCCGCTCCGGAGCGCACCGCGGCCGGCCGGAGGCTCTCTGCCGGCGAAGGTGCCGCTTCTCCGGCAAGGAAGCCTCAGCCGCTTCTCCTGCACACGGAGAGCGTGCTAGCTGCTGAAACGTGAAGAAAGAAGCTGCAGAACACTGGCACTGAGCGTGCAGCTTTCCAGCGGAGAGAAAAAGCTACTTGAACACTCTGCAAGCCTTTCCACTCCCAAAAACATGCACATGGAAGGAGCTGCTGCAAAAGCGATGCTGTGCTCGCTGCTGCTCCTCCTGAAGCTCTGGCTGCTAAATCTGAGGCTTTCCTTCCAATTTCAAGCTGCAAAGCACTTGCTGAATTGCAGGGAAAGTCCGGGAGGCATTTGCTGTGCTGGCACACTTTCTCCTTCCTAGACAGAGTGGAAAAGCTTTTCCCTGCCGTGTAGGCGACAAGAGACGCATTAGACGGGCATCCGGAGCTGTCCGAAGGTAAGCGCCTGTTCCCGGCCTCTTTCGGCACAAGCCCCCGCTCCGGAGCGCACCGCGGCCGGCCGGAGGCTCTCTGCCGGCGAAGGTGCCTCGTCTCCGGCAAGGAAGCCTCAGCCGCTTCTCCTGCACACGGAGAGCGTGCTAGCTGCTGAAACGTGAAGAAAGAAGCTGCAGAACACTGGCACTGAGCGTGCAGCTTTCCAGCGGAGAGAAAAAGCTACTTGAACACTCTGCAAGCCTTTCCACTCCCAAAAACATGCACATGGAAGGAGCTGCTGCAAAAGCGATGCTGTGCTCGCTGCTGCTCCTCCTGAAGCTCTGGCTGCTAAATCTGAGGCTTTCCTTCCAATTTCAAGCTGCAAAGCACTTGCTGAATTGCAGGGAAAGTCCGGGAGGCATTTGCTGTGCTGGCACACTTTCTCCTTCCTGGACAGAGTGGAAAAGCTTTTCCCTGCCGTGTAGGCGACAAGAGACGCATTAGACGGGCATCCGGAGCTGTCCGAAGGTAAGCGCCTGTTGCCGGCCTCTTTCGGCACAAGCCCCCGCTCCGGAGCGCACCGCGGCCGGCCGGAGGCTCTCTGCCGGCGAAGGTGCCTCGTCTCCGGCAAGGAAGCCTCAGCCGCTTCTCCTGCACACGGAGAGCGTGCTAGCTGCTGAAACGTGAAGAAAGAAGCTGCAGAACACTGGCACTGAGCGTGCAGCTTTCCAGCGGAGAGAAAAAGCTACTTGAACACTCTGCAAGCCTTTCCACTCCCAAAAACATGCACATGGAAGGAGCTGCTGCAAAAGCGATGCTGTGCTCGCTGCTGCTGCTCCTGAAGCTCTGGCTGCTAAATCTGAGGCTTTCCTTCCAATTTCAAGCTGCAAAGCACTTGCTGAATTGCAGGGAAAGTCCGGGAGGCATTTGCTGTGCTGGCACACTTTCTCCTTTCTAGACAGAGTGGAAAAGCTTTTCCCTGCCGTGTAGGCGACAAGAGACGCATTAGACGGGCATCCGGAGCTGTCCGAAGGTAAGCGCCTGTTCCCCGCCTCTTTCGGCACAAGCCCCCGCTCCGGAGCGCACCGCGGCCGGCCGGAGGCTCTCTGCCGGCGAAGGTGCCTCGTCTCCGGCAAGGAAGCCTCAGCCGCTTCTCCTGCACACGGAGAGCGTGCTAGCTGCTGAAACGTGAAGAAAGAAGCTGCAGAACACTGGCACTGAGCGTGCAGCTTTCCAGCGGAGAGAAAAAGCTACTTGAACACTCTGCAAGCCTTTCCACTCCCAAAAACATGCACATGGAAGGAGCTGCTGCAAAAGCGATGCTGTGCTCGCTGCTGCTCCTCCTGAAGCTCTGGCTGCTAAATCTGAGGCTTTCCTTCCAATTTCAAGCTGCAAAGCACTTGCTGAATTGCAGGGAAAGTCCGGGAGGCATTTGCTGTGCTGGCACACTTTCTCCTTCCTAGACAGAGTGGAAAAGCTTTTCCCTGCCGTGTAGGCGACAAGAGACGCATTAGACGGGCATCCGGAGCTGTCCGAAGGTAAGCGCCTGTTGCCGGCCTCCTACGGCACAAGCCCCCGCTCCGGAGCGCACCGCGGCCGACCGGAGGCTCTCTGCCGGCGAAGGTGCCTCGTCTCCGGCAAGGAAGCCTCAGCCGCTTCTCCTGCACACGGAGAGCGTGCTAGCTGCTGAAACGTGAAGAAAGAAGCTGCAGAACACTGGCACTGAGCGTGCAGCTTTCCAGCGGAGAGAAAAAGCTACTTGAACACTCTGCAAGCCTTTCCACTCCCAAAAACATGCACATGGAAGGAGCTGCTGCAAAAGCGATGCTGTGCTCGCTGCTGCTCCTCCTGAAGCTTTGGCTGCAAAATCTGAGGCTTTCCTTCCAATTTCAAGCTGCAAAGCACTTGCTGAATTGCATGGAAAGTCCGGGAGGCATTTGCTGTGCTGGCACACTTTCTCCTTCCTAGACAGAGTGGAAAAGCTTTTCCCTGCCGTGTAGGCGACAAGAGACGCATTAGACGGGCATCCGGAGCTGTCCGAAGGTAAGCGCCTGTTCCCGGCCTCTTTCGGCACAAGCCCCCGCTCCGGAGCGCACCGCGGCCGGCCGGAGGCTCTCTGCCGGCGAAGGTGCCGCTTCTCCGGCAAGGAAGCCTCAGCCGCTTCTCCTGCACACGGAGAGCGTGCTAGCTGCTGAAACGTGAAGAAAGAAGCTGCAGAACACTGGCACTGAGCGTGCAGCTTTCCAGCGGAGAGAAAAAGCTACTTGAACACTCTGCAAGCCTTTCCACTCCCAAAAACATGCACATGGAAGGAGCTGCTGCAAAAGCGATGCTGTGCTCGCTGCTGCTGCTCCTGAAGCTCTGGCTGCTAAATCTGAGGCTTTCCTTCCAATTTCAAGCTGCAAAGCACTTGCTGAATTGCAGGGAAAGTCCGGGAGGCATTTGCTGTGCTGGCACACTTTCTCCTTCTTAGACAGAGTGGAAAAGCTTTTCCCTGCCGTGTAGGCGACAAGAGACGCATTAGACGGGCATCCGGAGCTGTCCGAAGGTAAGCGCCTGTTCCCGGCCTCTTTCGGCACAAGCCCCCGCTCCGGAGCGCACCGCGGCCGGCCGGAGGCTCTCTGCCGGCGAAGGTGCCTCGTCTCCGGCAAGGAAGCCTCAGCCGCTTCTCCTGCACACGGAGAGCGTGCTAGCTGCTGAAACGTGAAGAAAGAAGCTGCAGAACACTGGCACTGAGCGTGCAGCTTTCCAGCGGAGAGAAAAAGCTACTTGAACACTCTGCAAGCCTTTCCACTCCCAAAAACATGCACATGGAAGGAGCTGCTGCAAAAGCGATGCTGTGCTCGCTGCTGCTCCTCCTGAAGCTCTGGCTGCTAAATCTGAGGCTTTCCTTCCAATTTCAAGCTGCAAAGCACTTGCTGAATTGCAGGGAAAGTCCGGGAGGCATTTGCTGTGCTGGCACACTTTCTCCTTCCTAGACAGAGTGGAAAAGCTTTTCCCTGCCGTGTAGGCGACAAGAGACGCATTAGACGGGCATCCGGAGCTGTCCGAAGGTAAGCGCCTGTTCCCGGCCTCTTTCGGCACAAGCCCCCGCTCCGGAGCGCACCGCGGCCGGCCGGAGGCTCTCTGCCGGCGAAGGTGCCTCGTCTCCGGCAAGGAAGCCTCAGCCGCTTCTCCTGCACACGGAGAGCGTGCTAGCTGCTGAAACGTGAAGAAAGAAGCTGCAGAACACTGGCACTGAGCGTGCAGCTTTCCAGCGGAGAGAAAAAGCTACTTGAACACTCTGCAAGCCTTTCCACTCCCAAAAACATGCACATGGAAGGAGCTGCTGCAAAAGCGATGCTGTGCTCGCTGCTGCTCCTCCTGAAGCTCTGGCTGCTAAATCTGAGGCTTTCCTTCCAATTTCAAGCTGCAAAGCACTTGCTGAATTGCAGGGAACGTCCGGGAGGCATTTGCTGTGCTGGCACACTTTCTCCTTCCTAGACAGAGTGGAAAAGCTTTTCCCTGCCGTGTAGGCGACAAGAGACGCATTAGAGGGGCATCCGGAGCTGTCCGAAGGTAAGCGCCTGTTGCCGGCCTCCTACGGCACAAGCCCCCGCTCCGGAGCGCACCGCGGCCGACCGGAGGCTCTCTGCCGGCGAAGGTGCCTCGTCTCCGGCAAGGAAGCCTCAGCCGCTTCTCCTGCACACGGAGAGCGTGCTAGCTGCTGAAACGTGAAGAAAGAAGCTGCAGAACACTGGCACTGAGCGTGCAGCTTTCCAGCGGAGAGAAAAAGCTACTTGAACACTCTGCAAGCCTTTCCACTCCCAAAAACATGCACATGGAAGGAGCTGCTGCAAAAGCGATGCTGTGCTCGCTGCTGCTCCTCCTGAAGCTTTGGCTGCAAAATCTGAGGCTTTCCTTCCAATTTCAAGCTGCAAAGCACTTGCTGAATTGCATGGAAAGTCCGGGAGGCATTTGCTGTGCTGGCACACTTTCTCCTTCCTAGACAGAGTGGAAAAGCTTTTCCCTGCCGTGTAGGCGACAAGAGACGCATTAGACGGGCATCCGGAGCTGTCCGAAGGTAAGCGCCTGTTCCCGGCCTCTTTCGGCACAAGCCCCCGCTCCGGAGCGCACCGCGGCCGGCCGGAGGCTCTCTGCCGGCGAAGGTGCCGCTTCTCCGGCAAGGAAGCCTCAGCCGCTTCTCCTGCACACGGAGAGCGTGCTAGCTGCTGAAACGTGAAGAAAGAAGCTGCAGAACACTGGCACTGAGCGTGCAGCTTTCCAGCGGAGAGAAAAAGCTACTTGAACACTCTGCAAGCCTTTCCACTCCCAAAAACATGCACATGGAAGGAGCTGCTGCAAAAGCGATGCTGTGCTCGCTGCTGCTCCTCCTGAAGCTCTGGCTGCTAAATCTGAGGCTTTCCTTCCAATTTCAAGCTGCAAAGCACTTGCTGAATTGCAGGGAAAGTCCGGGAGGCATTTGCTCTGCTGGCACACTTTCTCCTTCCTAGACAGAGTGGAAAAGCTTTTCCCTGCCGTGTAGGCGACAAGAGACGCATTAGACGGGCATCCGGAGCTGTCCGAAGGTAAGCGCCTGTTCCCGGCCTCTTTCGGCACAAGCCCCCGCTCCGGAGCGCACCGCGGCCGGCCGGAGGCTCTCTGCCGGCGAAGGTGCCTCGTCTCCGGCAAGGAAGCCTCAGCCGCTTCTCCTGCACACGGAGAGCGTGCTAGCTGCTGAAACGTGAAGAAAGAAGCTGCAGAACACTGGCACTGAGCGTGCAGCTTTCCAGCGGAGAGAAAAAGCTACTTGAACACTCTGCAAGCCTTTCCACTCCCAAAAACATGCACATGGAAGGAGCTGCTGCAAAAGCGATGCTGTGCTCGCTGCTGCTCCTCCTGAAGCTCTGGCTGCTAAATCTGAGGCTTTCCTTCCAATTTCAAGCTGCAAAGCACTTGCTGAATTGCAGGGAACGTCCGGGAGGCATTTGCTGTGCTGGCACACTTTCTCCTTCCTAGACAGAGTGGAAAAGCTTTTCCCTGCCGTGTAGGCGACAAGAGACGCATTAGATGGGCATCCGGAGCTGTCCGAAGGTAAGCGCCTGTTGCCGGCCTCCTACGGCACAAGCCCCCGCTCCGGAGCGCACCGCGGCCGACCGGAGGCTCTCTGCCGGCGAAGGTGCCTCGTCTCCGGCAAGGAAGCCTCAGCCGCTTCTCCTGCACACGGAGAGCGTGCTAGCTGCTGAAACGTGAAGAAAGAAGCTGCAGAACACTGGCACTGAGCGTGCAGCTTTCCAGCGGAGAGAAAAAGCTACTTGAACACTCTGCAAGCCTTTCCACTCCCAAAAACATGCACATGGAAGGAGCTGCTGCAAAAGCGATGCTGTGCTCGCTGCTGCTGCTCCTGAAGCTCTGGCTGCTAAATCTGAGGCTTTCCTTCCAATTTCAAGCTGCAAAGCACTTGCTGAATTGCAGGGAAAGTCCGGGAGGCATTTGCTGTGCTGGCACACTTTCTCCTTCCTAGACAGAGTGGAAAAGCTTTTCCCTGCCGTGTAGGCGACAAGAGACGCATTAGACGGGCATCCGGAGCTGTCCGAAGGTAAGCGCCTGTTGCCGGCCTCCTACGGCACAAGCCCCCGCTCCGGAGCGCACCGCGGCCGGCCGGAGGCTCTCTGCCGGCGAAGGTGCCTCGTCTCCGGCAAGGAAGCCTCAGCCGCTTCTCCTGCACACGGAGAGCGTGCTAGCTGCTGAAACGTGAAGAAAGAAGCTGCAGAACACTGGCACTGAGCGTGCAGCTTTCCAGCGGAGAGAAAAAGCTACTTGAACACTCTGCAAGCCTTTCCACTCCCAAAAACATGCACATGGAAGGAGCTGCTGCAAAAGCGATGCTGTGCTCGCTGCTGCTCCTCCTGAAGCTTTGGCTGCAAAATCTGAGGCTTTCCTTCCAATTTCAAGCTGCAAAGCACTTGCTGAATTGCATGGAAAGTCCGGGAGGCATTTGCTGTGCTGGCACACTTTCTCCTTCCTAGACAGAGTGGAAAAGCTTTTCCCTGCCGTGTAGGCGACAAGAGACGCATTAGACGGGCATCCGGAGCTGTCCGAAGGTAAGCGCCTGTTCCCGGCCTCTTTCGGCACAAGCCCCCGCTCCGGAGCGCACCGCGGCCGGCCGGAGGCTCTCTGCCGGCGAAGGTGCCTCGTCTCCGGCAAGGAAGCCTCAGCCGCTTCTCCTGCACACGGAGAGCGTGCTAGTTGCTGAAACGTGAAGAAAGAAGCTGCAGAACACTGGCACTGAGCGTGCAGCTTTCCAGCGGAGAGAAAAAGCTACTTGAACACTCTGCAAGCCTTTCCACTCCCAAAAACATGCACATGGAAGGAGCTGCTGCAAAAGCGATGCTGTGCTCGCTGCTGCTGCTCCTGAAGCTCTGGCTGCTAAATCTGAGGCTTTCCTTCCAATTTCAAGCTGCAAAGCACTTGCTGAATTGCAGGGAAAGTCCGGGAGGCATTTGCTGTGCTGGCACACTTTCTCCTTCCTAGACAGAGTGGAAAAGCTTTTCCCTGCCGTGTAGGCGACAAGAGACGCATTAGACGGGCATCCGGAGCTGTCCGAAGGTAAGCGCCTGTTCCCGGCCTCTTTCGGCACAAGCCCCCGCTCCGGAGCGCACCGCGGCCGGCCGGAGGCTCTCTGCCGGCGAAGGTGCCTCGTCTCCGGCAAGGAAGCCTCAGCCGCTTCTCCTGCACACGGAGAGCGTGCTAGCTGCTGAAACGTGAAGAAAGAAGCTGCAGAACACTGGCACTGAGCGTGCAGCTTTCCAGCGGAGAGAAAAAGCTACTTGAACACTCTGCAAGCCTTTCCACTCCCAAAAACATGCACATGGAAGGAGCTGCTGCAAAAGCGATGCTGTGCTCGCTGCTGCTCCTCCTGAAGCTCTGGCTGCTAAATCTGAGGCTTTCCTTCCAATTTCAAGCTGCAAAGCACTTGCTGAATTGCAGGGAAAGTCCGGGAGGCATTTGCTGTGCTGGCACACTTTCTCCTTCCTAGACAGAGTGGAAAAGCTTTTCCCTGCCGTGTAGGCGACAAGAGACGCATTAGACGGGCATCCGGAGCTGTCCGAAGGTAAGCGCCTGTTCCCGGCCTCTTTCGGCACAAGCCCCCGCTCCGGAGCGCACCGCGGCCGGCCGGAGGCTCTCTGCCGGCGAAGGTGCCTCGTCTCCGGCAAGGAAGCCTCAGCCGCTTCTCCTGCACACGGAGAGCGTGCTAGCTGCTGAAACGTGAAGAAAGAAGCTGCAGAACACTGGCACTGAGCGTGCAGCTTTCCAGCGGAGAGAAAAAGCTACTTGAACACTCTGCAAGCCTTTCCACTCCCAAAAACATGCACATGGAAGGAGCTGCTGCAAAAGCGATGCTGTGCTCGCTGCTGCTCCTCCTGAAGCTCTGGCTGCTAAATCTGAGGCTTTCCTTCCAATTTCAAGCTGCAAAGCACTTGCTGAATTGCAGGGAACGTCCGGGAGGCATTTGCTGTGCTGGCACACTTTCTCCTTCCTAGACAGAGTGGAAAAGCTTTTCCCTGCCGTGTAGGCGACAAGAGACGCATTAGACGGGCATCCGGAGCTGTCCGAAGGTAAGCGCCTGTTCCCGGCCTCTTTCGGCACAAGCCCCCGCTCCGGAGCGCACCGCGGCCGGCCGGAGGCTCTCTGCCGGCGAAGGTGCCTCGTCTCCGGCAAGGAAGCCTCAGCCGCTTCTCCTGCACACGGAGAGCGTGCTAGCTGCTGAAACGTGAAGAAAGAAGCTGCAGAACACTGGCACTGAGCGTGCAGCTTTCCAGCGGAGAGAAAAAGCTACTTGAACACTCTGCAAGCCTTTCCACTCCCAAAAACATGCACATGGAAGGAGCTGCTGCAAAAGCGATGCTGTGCTCGCTGCTGCTCCTCCTGAAGCTCTGGCTGCTAAATCTGAGGCTTTCCTTCCAATTTCAAGCTGCAAAGCACTTGCTGAATTGCAGGAAAAGTCCGGGAGGCATTTGCTGTGCTGGCACACTTTCTCCTTCCTAGACAGAGTGGAAAAGCTTTTCCCTGCCGTGTAGGCGACAAGAGACGCATTAGACGGGCATCCGGAGCTGTCCGAAGGTAAGCGCCTGTTCCCGGCCTCTTTCGGCACAAGCCCCCGCTCCGGAGCGCACCGCGGCCGGCCGGAGGCTCTCTGCCGGCGAAGGTGCCTCGTCTCCGGCAAGGAAGCCTCAGCCGCTTCTCCTGCACACGGAGAGCGTGCTAGTTGCTGAAACGTGAAGAAAGAAGCTGCAGAACACTGGCACTGAGCGTGCAGCTTTCCAGCGGAGAGAAAAAGCTACTTGAACACTCTGCAAGCCTTTCCACTCCCAAAAACATGCACATGGAAGGAGCTGCTGCAAAAGCGATGCTGTGCTCGCTGCTGCTGCTCCTGAAGCTCTGGCTGTTAAATCTGAGGCTTTCCTTCCAATTTCAAGCTGCAAAGCACTTGCTGAATTGCAGGGAAAGTCCGGGAGGCATTTGCTGTGCTGGCACACTTTCTCCTTCCTAGACAGAGTGGAAAAGCTTTTCCCTGCCGTGTAGGCGACAAGAGACGCATTAGACGGGCATCCGGAGCTGTCCGAAGGTAAGCGCCTGTTCCCGGCCTCTTTCGGCACAAGCCCCCGCTCCGGAGCGCACCGCGGCCGGCCGGAGGCTCTCTGCCGGCGAAGGTGCCTCGTCTCCGGCAAGGAAGCCTCAGCCGCTTCTCCTGCACACGGAGAGCGTGCTAGCTGCTGAAACGTGAAGAAAGAAGCTGCAGAACACTGGCACTGAGCGTGCAGCTTTCCAGCGGAGAGAAAAAGCTACTTGAACACTCTGCAAGCCTTTCCACTCCCAAAAACATGCACATGGAAGGAGCTGCTGCAAAAGCGATGCTGTGCTCGCTGCTGCTGCTCCTGAAGCTCTGGCTGCTAAATCTGAGGCTTTCCTTCCAATTTCAAGCTGCAAAGCACTTGCTGAATTGCAGGGAACGTCCGGGAGGCATTTGCTGTGCTGGCACACTTTCTCCTTCCTAGACAGAGTGGAAAAGCTTTTCCCTGCCGTGTAGGCGACAAGAGACGCATTAGACGGGCATCCGGAGCTGTCCGAAGGTAAGCGCCTGTTCCCGGCCTCTTTCGGCACAAGCCCCCGCTCCGGAGCGCACCGCGGCCGGCCGGAGGCTCTCTGCCGGCGAAGGTGCCGCTTCTCCGGCAAGGAAGCCTCAGCCGCTTCTCCTGCACACGGAGAGCGTGCTAGCTGCTGAAACGTGAAGAAAGAAGCTGCAGAACACTGGCACTGAGCGTGCAGCTTTCCAGCGGAGAGAAAAAGCTACTTGAACACTCTGCAAGCCTTTCCACTCCCAAAAACATGCACATGGAAGGAGCTGCTGCAAAAGCGATGCTGTGCTCGCTGCTGCTCCTCCTGAAGCTCTGGCTGCTAAATCTGAGGCTTTCCTTCCAATTTCAAGCTGCAAAGCACTTGCTGAATTGCAGGGAAAGTCCGGGAGGCATTTGCTCTGCTGGCACACTTTCTCCTTCCTAGACAGAGTGGAAAAGCTTTTCCCTGCCGTGTAGGCGACAAGAGACGCATTAGACGGGCATCCGGAGCTGTCCGAAGGTAAGCGCCTGTTCCCGGCCTCTTTCGGCACAAGCCCCCGCTCCGGAGCGCACCGCGGCCGGCCGGAGGCTCTCTGCCGGCGAAGGTGCCTCGTCTCCGGCAAGGAAGCCTCAGCCGCTTCTCCTGCACACGGAGAGCGTGCTAGCTGCTGAAACGTGAAGAAAGAAGCTGCAGAACACTGGCACTGAGCGTGCAGCTTTCCAGCGGAGAGAAAAAGCTACTTGAACACTCTGCAAGCCTTTCCACTCCCAAAAACATGCACATGGAAGGAGCTGCTGCAAAAGCGATGCTGTGCTCGCTGCTGCTCCTCCTGAAGCTCTGGCTGCTAAATCTGAGGCTTTCCTTCCAATTTCAAGCTGCAAAGCACTTGCTGAATTTCAGGGAACGTCCGGGAGGCATTTGCTGTGCTGGCACACTTTCTCCTTCCTAGACAGAGTGGAAAAGCTTTTCCCTGCCGTGTAGGCGACAAGAGACGCATTAGACGGGCATCCGGAGCTGTCCGAAGGTAAGCGCCTGTTCCCGGCCTCTTTCGGCACAAGCCCCCGCTCCGGAGCGCACCGCGGCCGGCCGGAGGCTCTCTGCCGGCGAAGGTGCCTCGTCTCCGGCAAGGAAGCCTCAGCCGCTTCTCCTGCACACGGAGAGCGTGCTAGCTGCTGAAACGTGAAGAAAGAAGCTGCAGAACACTGGCACTGAGCGTGCAGCTTTCCAGCGGAGAGAAAAAGCTACTTGAACACTCTGCAAGCCTTTCCACTCCCAAAAACATGCACATGGAAGGAGCTGCTGCAAAAGCGATGCTGTGCTCGCTGCTGCTCCTCCTGAAGCTCTGGCTGCTAAATCTGAGGCTTTCCTTCCAATTTCAAGCTGCAAAGCACTTGCTGAATTGCAGGGAAAGTCCGGGAGGCATTTGCTGTGCTGGCACACTTTCTCCTTCCTAGACAGAGTGGAAAAGCTTTTCCCTGCCGTGTAGGCGACAAGAGACGCATTAGACGGGCATCCGGAGCTGTCCGAAGGTAAGCGCCTGTTCCCGGCCTCTTTCGGCACAAGCCCCCGCTCCGGAGCGCACCGCGGCCGGCCGGAGGCTCTCTGCCGGCGAAGGTGCCGCTTCTCCGGCAAGGAAGCCTCAGCCGCTTCTCCTGCACACGGAGAGCGTGCTAGCTGCTGAAACGTGAAGAAAGAAGCTGCAGAACACTGGCACTGAGCGTGCAGCTTTCCAGCGGAGAGAAAAAGCTACTTGAACACTCTGCAAGCCTTTCCACTCCCAAAAACATGCACATGGAAGGAGCTGCTGCAAAAGCGATGCTGTGCTCGCTGCTGCTGCTCCTGAAGCTCTGGCTGCTAAATCTGAGGCTTTCCTTCCAATTTCAAGCTGCAAAGCACTTGCTGAATTGCAGGGAAAGTCCGGGATGCATTTGCTGTGCTGGCACACTTTCTCCTTCCTAGACAGAGTGGAAAAGCTTTTCCCTGCCGTGTAGGCGACAAGAGACGCATTAGACGGGCATCCGGAGCTGTCCGAAGGTAAGCGCCTGTTCCCGGCCTCTTTCGGCACAAGCCCCCGCTCCGGAGCGCACCGCGGCCGGCCGGAGGCTCTCTGCCGGCGAAGGTGCCGCTTCTCCGGCAAGGAAGCCTCAGCCGCTTCTCCTGCACACGGAGAGCGTGCTAGCTGCTGAAACGTGAAGAAAGAAGCTGCAGAACACTGGCACTGAGCGTGCAGCTTTCCAGCGGAGAGAAAAAGCTACTTGAACACTCTGCAAGCCTTTCCACTCCCAAAAACATGCACATGGAAGGAGCTGCTGCAAAAGCGATGCTGTGCTCGCTGCTGCTGCTCCTGAAGCTCTGGCTGCTAAATCTGAGGCTTTCCTTCCAATTTCAAGCTGCAAAGCACTTGCTGAATTGCAGGGAAAGTCCGGGAGGCATTTGCTGTGCTGGCACACTTTCTCCTTTCTAGACAGAGTGGAAAAGCTTTTCCCTGCCGTGTAGGCGACAAGAGACGCATTAGACGGGCATCCGGAGCTGTCCGAAGGTAAGCGCCTGTTCCCGGCCTCTTTCGGCACAAGCCCCCGCTCCGGAGCGCACCGCGGCCGGCAGGATGCTCTCTGCCGGCGAAGGTGCCGCTTCTCCGGCAAGGAAGCCTCAGCCGCTTCTCCTGCACACGGAGAGCGTGCTAGCTGCTGAAACGTGAAGAAAGAAGCTGCAGAACACTGGCACTGAGCGTGCAGCTTTCCAGCGGAGAGAAAAAGCTACTTGAACACTCTGCAAGCCTTTCCACTCCCAAAAACATGCACATGGAAGGAGCTGCTGCAAAAGCGATGCTGTGCTCGCTGCTGCTGCTCCTGAAGCTCTGGCTGCTAAATCTGAGGCTTTCCTTCCAATTTCAAGCTGCAAAGCACTTGCTGAATTGCAGGGAAAGTCCGGGAGGTATTGCTGTGCTGGCACACTTTCTCCTTCCTAGACAGAGTGGAAAAGCTTTTCCCTGCCGTGTAGGCGACAAGAGACGCATTAGACGGGCATCCGGAGCTGTCCGAAGGTAAGCGCCTGTTCCCGGCCTCTTTCGGCACAAGCCCCCGCTCCGGAGCGCACCGCGGCCGGCCGGAGGCTCTCTGCCGGCGAAGGTGCCGCTTCTCCGGCAAGGAAGCCTCAGCCGCTTCTCCTGCACACGGAGAGCGTGCTAGCTGCTGAAACGTGAAGAAAGAAGCTGCAGAACACTGGCACTGAGCGTGCAGCTTTCCAGCGGAGAGAAAAAGCTACTTGAACACTCTGCAAGCCTTTCCACTCCCAAAAACATGCACATGGAAGGAGCTGCTGCAAAAGCGATGCTGTGCTCGCTGCTGCTGCTCCTGAAGCTCTGGCTGCTAAATCTGAGGCTTTCCTTCCAATTTCAAGCTGCAAAGCACTTGCTGAATTGCAGGGAAAGTCCGGGAGGCATTTGCTGTGCTGGCACACTTTCTCCTTCCTAGACAGAGTGGAAAAGCTTTTCCCTGCCGTGTAGGCGACAAGAGACGCATTAGACGGGCATCCGGAGCTGTCCGAAGGTAAGCGCCTGTTCCCGGCCTCTTTCGGCACAAGCCCCCGCTCCGGAGCGCACCGCGGCCGGCCGGAGGCTCTCTGCCGGCGAAGGTGCCTCGTCTCCGGCAAGGAAGCCTCAGCCGCTTCTCCTGCACACGGAGAGCGTGCTAGCTGCTGAAACGTGAAGAAAGAAGCTGCAGAACACTGGCACTGAGCGTGCAGCTTTCCAGCGGAGAGAAAAAGCTACTTGAACACTCTGCAAGCCTTTCCACTCCCAAAAACATGCACATGGAAGGAGCTGCTGCAAAAGCGATGCTGTGCTCGCTGCTGCTCCTCCTGAAGCTCTGGCTGCTAAATCTGAGGCTTTCCTTCCAATTTCAAGCTGCAAAGCACTTGCTGAATTGCAGGGAAAGTCCGGGAGGCATTTGCTGTGCTGGCACACTTTCTCCTTCCTAGACAGAGTGGAAAAGCTTTTCCCTGCCGTGTAGGCGACAAGAGACGCATTAGACGGGCATCCGGAGCTGTCCGAAGGTAAGCGCCTGTTCCCGGCCTCTTTCGGCACAAGCCCCCGCTCCGGAGCGCACCGCGGCCGGCCGGAGGCTCTCTGCCGGCGAAGGTGCCGCTTCTCCGGCAAGGAAGCCTCAGCCGCTTCTCCTGCACACGGAGAGCGTGCTAGCTGCTGAAACGTGAAGAAAGAAGCTGCAGAACACTGGCACTGAGCGTGCAGCTTTCCAGCGGAGAGAAAAAGCTACTTGAACACTCTGCAAGCCTTTCCACTCCCAAAAACATGCACATGGAAGGAGCTGCTGCAAAAGCGATGCTGTGCTCGCTGCTGCTGCTCCTGAAGCTCTGGCTGCTAAATCTGAGGCTTTCCTTCCAATTTCAAGCTGCAAAGCACTTGCTGAATTGCAGGGAAAGTCCGGGATGCATTTGCTCTGCTGGCACACTTTCTCCTTCCTAGACAGAGTGGAAAAGCTTTTCCCTGCCGTGTAGGCGACAAGAGACGCATTAGACGGGCATCCGGAGCTGTCCGAAGGTAAGCGCCTGTTCCCGGCCTCTTTCGGCACAAGCCCCCGCTCCGGAGCGCACCGCGGCCGGCCGGAGGCTCTCTGCCGGCGAAGGTGCCGCTTCTCCGGCAAGGAAGCCTCAGCCGCTTCTCCTGCACACGGAGAGCGTGCTAGCTGCTGAAACGTGAAGAAAGAAGCTGCAGAACACTGGCACTGAGCGTGCAGCTTTCCAGCGGAGAGAAAAAGCTACTTGAACACTCTGCAAGCCTTTCCACTCCCAAAAACATGCACATGGAAGGAGCTGCTGCAAAAGCGATGCTGTGCTCGCTGCTGCTGCTCCTGAAGCTCTGGCTGCTAAATCTGAGGCTTTCCTTCCAATTTCAAGCTGCAAAGCACTTGCTGAATTGCAGGGAAAGTCCGGGAGGCATTTGCTGTGCTGGCACACTTTCTCCTTTCTAGACAGAGTGGAAAAGCTTTTCCCTGCCGTGTAGGCGACAAGAGACGCATTAGACGGGCATCCGGAGCTGTCCGAAGGTAAGCGCCTGTTCCCGGCCTCTTTCGGCACAAGCCCCCGCTCCGGAGCGCACCGCGGCCGGCCGGAGGCTCTCTGCCGGCGAAGGTGCCTCGTCTCCGGCAAGGAAGCCTCAGCCGCTTCTCCTGCACACGGAGAGCGTGCTAGCTGCTGAAACGTGAAGAAAGAAGCTGCAGAACACTGGCACTGAGCGTGCAGCTTTCCAGCGGAGAGAAAAAGCTACTTGAACACTCTGCAAGCCTTTCCACTCCCAAAAACATGCACATGGAAGGAGCTGCTGCAAAAGCGATGCTGTGCTCGCTGCTGCTCCTCCTGAAGCTCTGGCTGCTAAATCTGAGGCTTTCCTTCCAATTTCAAGCTGCAAAGCACTTGCTGAATTGCAGGGAAAGTCCGGGAGGCATTTGCTGTGCTGGCACACTTTCTCCTTCCTAGACAGAGTGGAAAAGCTTTTCCCTGCCGTGTAGGCGACAAGAGACGCATTAGACGGGCATCCGGAGCTGTCCGAAGGTAAGCGCCTGTTGCCGGCCTCTTTCGGCACAAGCCCCCGCTCCGGAGCGCACCGCGGCCGGCCGGAGGCTCTCTGCCGGCGAAGGTGCCTCGTCTCCGGCAAGGAAGCCTCAGCCGCTTCTCCTGCACACGGAGAGCGTGCTAGCTGCTGAAACGTGAAGAAAGAAGCTGCAGAACACTGGCACTGAGCGTGCAGCTTTCCAGCGGAGAGAAAAAGCTACTTGAACACTCTGCAAGCCTTTCCACTCCCAAAAACATGCACATGGAAGGAGCTGCTGCAAAAGCGATGCTGTGCTCGCTGCTGCTCCTCCTGAAGCTCTGGCTGCTAAATCTGAGGCTTTCCTTCCAATTTCAAGCTGCAAAGCACTTGCTGAATTGCAGGGAAAGTCCGGGAGGCATTTGCTGTGCTGGCACACTTTCTCCTTCCTAGACAGAGTGGAAAAGCTTTTCCCTGCCGTGTAGGCGACAAGAGACGCATTAGACGGGCATCCGGAGCTGTCCGAAGGTAAGCGCCTGTTCCCGGCCTCTTTCGGCACAAGCCCCCGCTCCGGAGCGCACCGCGGCCGGCAGGATGCTCTCTGCCGGCGAAGGTGCCGCTTCTCCGGCAAGGAAGCCTCAGCCGCTTCTCCTGCACACGGAGAGCGTGCTAGCTGCTGAAACGTGAAGAAAGAAGCTGCAGAACACTGGCACTGAGCGTGCAGCTTTCCAGCGGAGAGAAAAAGCTACTTGAACACTCTGCAAGCCTTTCCACTCCCAAAAACATGCACATGGAAGGAGCTGCTGCAAAAGCGATGCTGTGCTCGCTGCTGCTGCTCCTGAAGCTCTGGCTGCTAAATCTGAGGCTTTCCTTCCAATTTCAAGCTGCAAAGCACTTGCTGAATTGCAGGGAAAGTCCGGGAGGTATTGCTGTGCTGGCACACTTTCTCCTTCCTAGACAGAGTGGAAAAGCTTTTCCCTGCCGTGTAGGCGACAAGAGACGCATTAGACGGGCATCCGGAGCTGTCCGAAGGTAAGCGCCTGTTCCCGGCCTCTTTCGGCACAAGCCCCCGCTCCGGAGCGCACCGCGGCCGGCCGGAGGCTCTCTGCCGGCGAAGGTGCCGCTTCTCCGGCAAGGAAGCCTCAGCCGCTTCTCCTGCACACGGAGAGCGTGCTAGCTGCTGAAACGTGAAGAAAGAAGCTGCAGAACACTGGCACTGAGCGTGCAGCTTTCCAGCGGAGAGAAAAAGCTACTTGAACACTCTGCAAGCCTTTCCACTCCCAAAAACATGCACATGGAAGGAGCTGCTGCAAAAGCGATGCTGTGCTCGCTGCTGCTGCTCCTGAAGCTCTGGCTGCTAAATCTGAGGCTTTCCTTCCAATTTCAAGCTGCAAAGCACTTGCTGAATTGCAGGGAAAGTCCGGGAGGCATTTGCTGTGCTGGCACACTTTCTCCTTCCTAGACAGAGTGGAAAAGCTTTTCCCTGCCGTGTAGGCGACAAGAGACGCATTAGACGGGCATCCGGAGCTGTCCGAAGGTAAGCGCCTGTTCCCGGCCTCTTTCGGCACAAGCCCCCGCTCCGGAGCGCACCGCGGCCGGCCGGAGGCTCTCTGCCGGCGAAGGTGCCTCGTCTCCGGCAAGGAAGCCTCAGCCGCTTCTCCTGCACACGGAGAGCATGCTAGCTGCTGAAACGTGAAGAAAGAAGCTGCAGAACACTGGCACTGAGCGTGCAGCTTTCCAGCGGAGAGAAAAAGCTACTTGAACACTCTGCAAGCCTTTCCACTCCCAAAAACATGCACATGGAAGGAGCTGCTGCAAAAGCGATGCTGTGCTCGCTGCTGCTCCTCCTGAAGCTCTGGCTGCTAAATCTGAGGCTTTCCTTCCAATTTCAAGCTGCAAAGCACTTGCTGAATTGCAGGGAAAGTCCGGGAGGCATTTGCTGTGCTGGCACACTTTCTCCTTCCTAGACAGAGTGGAAAAGCTTTTCCCTGCCGTGTAGGCGACAAGAGACGCATTAGACGGGCATCCGGAGCTGTCCGAAGGTAAGCGCCTGTTCCCGGCCTCTTTCGGCACAAGCCCCCGCTCCGGAGCGCACCGCGGCCGGCCGGAGGCTCTCTGCCGGCGAAGGTGCCGCTTCTCCGGCAAGGAAGCCTCAGCCGCTTCTCCTGCACACGGAGAGCGTGCTAGCTGCTGAAACGTGAAGAAAGAAGCTGCAGAACACTGGCACTGAGCGTGCAGCTTTCCAGCGGAGAGAAAAAGCTACTTGAACACTCTGCAAGCCTTTCCACTCCCAAAAACATGCACATGGAAGGAGCTGCTGCAAAAGCGATGCTGTGCTCGCTGCTGCTGCTCCTGAAGCTCTGGCTGCTAAATCTGAGGCTTTCCTTCCAATTTCAAGCTGCAAAGCACTTGCTGAATTGCAGGGAAAGTCCGGGATGCATTTGCTGTGCTGGCACACTTTCTCCTTCCTAGACAGAGTGGAAAAGCTTTTCCCTGCCGTGTAGGCGACAAGAGACGCATTAGACGGGCATCCGGAGCTGTCCGAAGGTAAGCGCCTGTTCCCGGCCTCTTTCGGCACAAGCCCCCGCTCCGGAGCGCACCGCGGCCGGCCGGAGGCTCTCTGCCGGCGAAGGTGCCGCTTCTCCGGCAAGGAAGCCTCAGCCGCTTCTCCTGCACACGGAGAGCGTGCTAGCTGCTGAAACGTGAAGAAAGAAGCTGCAGAACACTGGCACTGAGCGTGCAGCTTTCCAGCGGAGAGAAAAAGCTACTTGAACACTCTGCAAGCCTTTCCACTCCCAAAAACATGCACATGGAAGGAGCTGCTGCAAAAGCGATGCTGTGCTCGCTGCTGCTGCTCCTGAAGCTCTGGCTGCTAAATCTGAGGCTTTCCTTCCAATTTCAAGCTGCAAAGCACTTGCTGAATTGCAGGGAAAGTCCGGGAGGCATTTGCTGTGCTGGCACACTTTCTCCTTTCTAGACAGAGTGGAAAAGCTTTTCCCTGCCGTGTAGGCGACAAGAGACGCATTAGACGGGCATCCGGAGCTGTCCGAAGGTAAGCGCCTGTTCCCGGCCTCTTTCGGCACAAGCCCCCGCTCCGGAGCGCACCGCGGCCGGCCGGAGGCTCTCTGCCGGCGAAGGTGCCTCGTCTCCGGCAAGGAAGCCTCAGCCGCTTCTCCTGCACACGGAGAGCGTGCTAGCTGCTGAAACGTGAAGAAAGAAGCTGCAGAACACTGGCACTGAGCGTGCAGCTTTCCAGCGGAGAGAAAAAGCTACTTGAACACTCTGCAAGCCTTTCCACTCCCAAAAACATGCACATGGAAGGAGCTGCTGCAAAAGCGATGCTGTGCTCGCTGCTGCTCCTCCTGAAGCTCTGGCTGCTAAATCTGAGGCTTTCCTTCCAATTTCAAGCTGCAAAGCACTTGCTGAATTCCAGGGAAAGTCCGGGAGGCATTTGCTGTGCTGGCACACTTTCTCCTTCCTAGACAGAGTGGAAAAGCTTTTCCCTGCCGTGTAGGCGACAAGAGACGCATTAGACGGGCATCCGGAGCTGTCCGAAGGTAAGCGCCTGTTCCCGGCCTCTTTCGGCACAAGCCCCCGCTCCGGAGCGCACCGCGGCCGGCCGGAGGCTCTCTGCCGGCGAAGGTGCCTCGTCTCCGGCAAGGAAGCCTCAGCCGCTTCTCCTGCACACGGAGAGCATGCTAGCTGCTGAAACGTGAAGAAAGAAGCTGCAGAACACTGGCACTGAGCGTGCAGCTTTCCAGCGGAGAGAAAAAGCTACTTGAACACTCTGCAAGCCTTTCCACTCCCAAAAACATGCACATGGAAGGAGCTGCTGCAAAAGCGATGCTGTGCTCGCTGCTGCTGCTCCTGAAGCTCTGGCTGCTAAATCTGAGGCTTTCCTTCCAATTTCAAGCTGCAAAGCACTTGCTGAATTGCAGGGAAAGTCCGGGAGGCATTTGCTGTGCTGGCACACTTTCTCCTTCCTAGACAGAGTGGAAAAGCTTTTCCCTGCCGTGTAGGCGACAAGAGACGCATTAGACGGGCATCCGGAGCTGTCCGAAGGTAAGCGCCTGTTCCCGGCCTCTTTCGGCACAAGCCCCCGCTCCGGAGCGCACCGCGGCCGGCCGGAGGCTCTCTGCCGGCGAAGGTGCCTCGTCTCCGGCAAGGAAGCCTCAGCCGCTTCTCCTGCACACGGAGAGCGTGCTAGCTGCTGAAACGTGAAGAAAGAAGCTGCAGAACACTGGCACTGAGCGTGCAGCTTTCCAGCGGAGAGAAAAAGCTACTTGAACACTCTGCAAGCCTTTCCACTCCCAAAAACATGCACATGGAAGGAGCTGCTGCAAAAGCGATGCTGTGCTCGCTGCTGCTCCTCCTGAAGCTCTGGCTGCTAAATCTGAGGCTTTCCTTCCAATTTCAAGCTGCAAAGCACTTGCTGAATTGCAGGGAAAGTCCGGGAGGCATTTGCTGTGCTGGCACACTTTCTCCTTCCTAGACAGAGTGGAAAAGCTTTTCCCTGCCGTGTAGGCGACAAGAGACGCATTAGACGGGCATCCGGAGCTGTCCGAAGGTAAGCGCCTGTTCCCGGCCTCTTTCGGCACAAGCCCCCGCTCCGGAGCGCACCGCGGCCGGCCGGAGGCTCTCTGCCGGCGAAGGTGCCGCTTCTCCGGCAAGGAAGCCTCAGCCGCTTCTCCTGCACACGGAGAGCGTGCTAGCTGCTGAAACGTGAAGAAAGAAGCTGCAGAACACTGGCACTGAGCGTGCAGCTTTCCAGCGGAGAGAAAAAGCTACTTGAACACTCTGCAAGCCTTTCCACTCCCAAAAACATGCACATGGAAGGAGCTGCTGCAAAAGCGATGCTGTGCTCGCTGCTGCTCCTCCTGAAGCTCTGGCTGCTAAATCTGAGGCTTTCCTTCCAATTTCAAGCTGCAAAGCACTTGCTGAATTGCAGGGAAAGTCCGGGAGGCATTTGCTGTGCTGGCACACTTTCTCCTTCCTAGACAGAGTGGAAAAGCTTTTCCCTGCCGTGTAGGCGACAAGAGACGCATTAGACGGGCATCCGGAGCTGTCCGAAGGTAAGCGCCTGTTGCCGGCCTCTTTCGGCACAAGCCCCCGCTCCGGAGCGCACCGCGGCCGGCCGGAGGCTCTCTGCCGGCGAAGGTGCCGCTTCTCCGGCAAGGAAGCCTCAGCCGCTTCTCCTGCACACGGAGAGCGTGCTAGCTGCTGAAACGTGAAGAAAGAAGCTGCAGAACACTGGCACTGAGCGTGCAGCTTTCCAGCGGAGAGAAAAAGCTACTTGAACACTCTGCAAGCCTTTCCACTCCCAAAAACATGCACATGGAAGGAGCTGCTGCAAAAGCGATGCTGTGCTCGCTGCTGCTCCTCCTGAAGCTCTGGCTGCTAAATCTGAGGCTTTCCTTCCAATTTCAAGCTGCAAAGCACTTGCTGAATTGCAGGGAAAGTCCGGGAGGCATTTGCTGTGCTGGCACACTTTCTCCTTCTTAGACAGAGTGGAAAAGCTTTTCCCTGCCGTGTAGGCGACAAGAGACGCATTAGACGGGCATCCGGAGCTGTCCGAAGGTAAGCGCCTGTTCCCGGCCTCTTTCGGCACAAGCCCCCGCTCCGGAGCGCACCGCGGCCGGCCGGAGGCTCTCTGCCGGCGAAGGTGCCGCTTCTCCGGCAAGGAAGCCTCAGCCGCTTCTCCTGCACACGGAGAGCGTGCTAGCTGCTGAAACGTGAAGAAAGAAGCTGCAGAACACTGGCACTGAGCGTGCAGCTTTCCAGCGGAGAGAAAAAGCTACTTGAACACTCTGCAAGCCTTTCCACTCCCAAAAACATGCACATGGAAGGAGCTGCTGCAAAAGCGATGCTGTGCTCGCTGCTGCTGCTCCTGAAGCTCTGGCTGCTAAATCTGAGGCTTTCCTTCCAATTTCAAGCTGCAAAGCACTTGCTGAATTGCAGGGAAAGTCCGGGAGGCATTTGCTGTGCTGGCACACTTTCTCCTTTCTAGACAGAGTGGAAAAGCTTTTCCCTGCCGTGTAGGCGACAAGAGACGCATTAGACGGGCATCCGGAGCTGTCCGAAGGTAAGCGCCTGTTGCCGGCCTCTTTCGGCACAAGCCCCCGCTCCGGAGCGCACCGCGGCCGGCCGGAGGCTCTCTGCCGGCGAAGGTGCCTCGTCTCCGGCAAGGAAGCCTCAGCCGCTTCTCCTGCACACGGAGAGCGTGCTAGCTGCTGAAACGTGAAGAAAGAAGCTGCAGAACACTGGCACTGAGCGTGCAGCTTTCCAGCGGAGAGAAAAAGCTACTTGAACACTCTGCAAGCCTTTCCACTCCCAAAAACATGCACATGGAAGGAGCTGCTGCAAAAGCGATGCTGTGCTCGCTGCTGCTGCTCCTGAAGCTCTGGCTGCTAAATCTGAGGCTTTCCTTCCAATTTCAAGCTGCAAAGCACTTGCTGAATTGCAGGGAAAGTCCGGGAGGTATTGCTGTGCTGGCACACTTTCTCCTTCCTAGACAGAGTGGAAAAGCTTTTCCCTGCCGTGTAGGCGACAAGAGACGCATTAGACGGGCATCCGGAGCTGTCCGAAGGTAAGCGCCTGTTCCCGGCCTCTTTCGGCACAAGCCCCCGCTCCGGAGCGCACCGCGGCCGGCCGGAGGCTCTCTGCCGGCGAAGGTGCCGCTTCTCCGGCAAGGAAGCCTCAGCCGCTTCTCCTGCACACGGAGAGCGTGCTAGCTGCTGAAACGTGAAGAAAGAAGCTGCAGAACACTGGCACTGAGCGTGCAGCTTTCCAGCGGAGAGAAAAAGCTACTTGAACACTCTGCAAGCCTTTCCACTCCCAAAAACATGCACATGGAAGGAGCTGCTGCAAAAGCGATGCTGTGCTCGCTGCTGCTGCTCCTGAAGCTCTGGCTGCTAAATCTGAGGCTTTCCTTCCAATTTCAAGCTGCAAAGCACTTGCTGAATTGCAGGGAAAGTCCGGGAGGCATTTGCTGTGCTGGCACACTTTCTCCTTCCTAGACAGAGTGGAAAAGCTTTTCCCTGCCGTGTAGGCGACAAGAGACGCATTAGACGGGCATCCGGAGCTGTCCGAAGGTAAGCGCCTGTTCCCGGCCTCTTTCGGCACAAGCCCCCGCTCCGGAGCGCACCGCGGCCGGCCGGAGGCTCTCTGCCGGCGAAGGTGCCGCTTCTCCGGCAAGGAAGCCTCAGCCGCTTCTCCTGCACACGGAGAGCGTGCTAGCTGCTGAAACGTGAAGAAAGAAGCTGCAGAACACTGGCACTGAGCGTGCAGCTTTCCAGCGGAGAGAAAAAGCTACTTGAACACTCTGCAAGCCTTTCCACTCCCAAAAACATGCACATGGAAGGAGCTGCTGCAAAAGCGATGCTGTGCTCGCTGCTGCTGCTCCTGAAGCTCTGGCTGCTAAATCTGAGGCTTTCCTTCCAATTTCAAGCTGCAAAGCACTTGCTGAATTGCAGGGAAAGTCCGGGAGGCATTTGCTGTGCTGGCACACTTTCTCCTTCCTAGACAGAGTGGAAAAGCTTTTCCCTGCCGTGTAGGCGACAAGAGACGCATTAGACGGGCATCCGGAGCTGTCCGAAGGTAAGCGCCTGTTCCCGGCCTCTTTCGGCACAAGCCCCCGCTCCGGAGCGCACCGCGGCCGGCCGGAGGCTCTCTGCCGGCGAAGGTGCCTCGTCTCCGGCAAGGAAGCCTCAGCCGCTTCTCCTGCACACGGAGAGCGTGCTAGCTGCTGAAACGTGAAGAAAGAAGCTGCAGAACACTGGCACTGAGCGTGCAGCTTTCCAGCGGAGAGAAAAAGCTACTTGAACACTCTGCAAGCCTTTCCACTCCCAAAAACATGCACATGGAAGGAGCTGCTGCAAAAGCGATGCTGTGCTCGCTGCTGCTCCTCCTGAAGCTCTGGCTGCTAAATCTGAGGCTTTCCTTCCAATTTCAAGCTGCAAAGCACTTGCTGAATTGCAGGGAAAGTCCGGGAGGCATTTGCTGTGCTGGCACACTTTCTCCTTCCTAGACAGAGTGGAAAAGCTTTTCCCTGCCGTGTAGGCGACAAGAGACGCATTAGACGGGCATCCGGAGCTGTCCGAAGGTAAGCGCCTGTTCCCGGCCTCTTTCGGCACAAGCCCCTGCTCCGGAGCGCACCGCGGCCGGCCGGAGGCTCTCTGCCGGCGAAGGTGCCGCTTCTCCGGCAAGGAAGCCTCAGCCGCTTCTCCTGCACACGGAGAGCGTGCTAGCTGCTGAAACGTGAAGAAAGAAGCTGCAGAACACTGGCACTGAGCGTGCAGCTTTCCAGCGGAGAGAAAAAGCTACTTGAACACTCTGCAAGCCTTTCCACTCCCAAAAACATGCACATGGAAGGAGCTGCTGCAAAAGCGATGCTGTGCTCGCTGCTGCTCCTCCTGAAGCTCTGGCTGCTAAATCTGAGGCTTTCCTTCCAATTTCAAGCTGCAAAGCACTTGCTGAATTGCAGGGAAAGTCCGGGAGGCATTTGCTGTGCTGGCACACTTTCTCCTTCTTAGACAGAGTGGAAAAGCTTTTCCCTGCCGTGTAGGCGACAAGAGACGCATTAGACGGGCATCCGGAGCTGTCCGAAGGTAAGCGCCTGTTCCCGGCCTCTTTCGGCACAAGCCCCCGCTCCGGAGCGCACCGCGGCCGGCCGGAGGCTCTCTGCCGGCGAAGGTGCCGCTTCTCCGGCAAGGAAGCCTCAGCCGCTTCTCCTGCACACGGAGAGCGTGCTAGCTGCTGAAACGTGAAGAAAGAAGCTGCAGAACACTGGCACTGAGCGTGCAGCTTTCCAGCGGAGAGAAAAAGCTACTTGAACACTCTGCAAGCCTTTCCACTCCCAAAAACATGCACATGGAAGGAGCTGCTGCAAAAGCGATGCTGTGCTCGCTGCTGCTGCTCCTGAAGCTCTGGCTGCTAAATCTGAGGCTTTCCTTCCAATTTCAAGCTGCAAAGCACTTGCTGAATTGCAGGGAAAGTCCGGGAGGCATTTGCTGTGCTGGCACACTTTCTCCTTTCTAGACAGAGTGGAAAAGCTTTTCCCTGCCGTGTAGGCGACAAGAGACGCATTAGACGGGCATCCGGAGCTGTCCGAAGGTAAGCGCCTGTTCCCGGCCTCTTTCGGCACAAGCCCCCGCTCCGGAGCGCACCGCGGCCGGCCGGAGGCTCTCTGCCGGCGAAGGTGCCTCGTCTCCGGCAAGGAAGCCTCAGCCGCTTCTCCTGCACACGGAGAGCGTGCTAGCTGCTGAAACGTGAAGAAAGAAGCTGCAGAACACTGGCACTGAGCGTGCAGCTTTCCAGCGGAGAGAAAAAGCTACTTGAACACTCTGCAAGCCTTTCCACTCCCAAAAACATGCACATGGAAGGAGCTGCTGCAAAAGCGATGCTGTGCTCGCTGCTGCTGCTCCTGAAGCTCTGGCTGCTAAATCTGAGGCTTTCCTTCCAATTTCAAGCTGCAAAGCACTTGCTGAATTGCAGGGAAAGTCCGGGAGGCATTTGCTGTGCTGGCACACTTTCTCCTTCCTAGACAGAGTGGAAAAGCTTTTCCCTGCCGTGTAGGCGACAAGAGACGCATTAGACGGGCATCCGGAGCTGTCCGAAGGTAAGCGCCTGTTCCCGGCCTCTTTCGGCACAAGCCCCCGCTCCGGAGCGCACCGCGGCCGGCAGGATGCTCTCTGCCGGCGAAGGTGCCGCTTCTCCGGCAAGGAAGCCTCAGCCGCTTCTCCTGCACACGGAGAGCGTGCTAGCTGCTGAAACGTGAAGAAAGAAGCTGCAGAACACTGGCACTGAGCGTGCAGCTTTCCAGCGGAGAGAAAAAGCTACTTGAACACTCTGCAAGCCTTTCCACTCCCAAAAACATGCACATGGAAGGAGCTGCTGCAAAAGCGATGCTGTGCTCGCTGCTGCTCCTCCTGAAGCTCTGGCTGCTAAATCTGAGGCTTTCCTTCCAATTTCAAGCTGCAAAGCACTTGCTGAATTGCAGGGAAAGTCCGGGAGGTATTGCTGTGCTGGCACACTTTCTCCTTCCTAGACAGAGTGGAAAAGCTTTTCCCTGCCGTGTAGGCGACAAGAGACGCATTAGACGGGCATCCGGAGCTGTCCGAAGGTAAGCGCCTGTTCCCGGCCTCTTTCGGCACAAGCCCCCGCTCCGGAGCGCACCGCGGCCGGCCGGAGGCTCTCTGCCGGCGAAGGTGCCGCTTCTCCGGCAAGGAAGCCTCAGCCGCTTCTCCTGCACACGGAGAGCGTGCTAGCTGCTGAAACGTGAAGAAAGAAGCTGCAGAACACTGGCACTGAGCGTGCAGCTTTCCAGCGGAGAGAAAAAGCTACTTGAACACTCTGCAAGCCTTTCCACTCCCAAAAACATGCACATGGAAGGAGCTGCTGCAAAAGCGATGCTGTGCTCGCTGCTGCTGCTCCTGAAGCTCTGGCTGCTAAATCTGAGGCTTTCCTTCCAATTTCAAGCTGCAAAGCACTTGCTGAATTGCAGGGAAAGTCCGGGAGGCATTTGCTGTGCTGGCACACTTTCTCCTTTCTAGACAGAGTGGAAAAGCTTTTCCCTGCCGTGTAGGCGACAAGAGACGCATTAGACGGGCATCCGGAGCTGTCCGAAGGTAAGCGCCTGTTGCCGGCCTCTTTCGGCACAAGCCCCCGCTCCGGAGCGCACCGCGGCCGGCCGGAGGCTCTCTGCCGGCGAAGGTGCCTCGTCTCCGGCAAGGAAGCCTCAGCCGCTTCTCCTGCACACGGAGAGCGTGCTAGCTGCTGAAACGTGAAGAAAGAAGCTGCAGAACACTGGCACTGAGCGTGCAGCTTTCCAGCGGAGAGAAAAAGCTACTTGAACACTCTGCAAGCCTTTCCACTCCCAAAAACATGCACATGGAAGGAGCTGCTGCAAAAGCGATGCTGTGCTCGCTGCTGCTCCTCCTGAAGCTCTGGCTGCTAAATCTGAGGCTTTCCTTCCAATTTCAAGCTGCAAAGCACTTGCTGAATTGCAGGGAAAGTCCGGGAGGCATTTGCTGTGCTGGCACACTTTCTCCTTCCTAGACAGAGTGGAAAAGCTTTTCCCTGCCGTGTAGGCGACAAGAGACGCATTAGACGGGCATCCGGAGCTGTCCGAAGGTAAGCGCCTGTTGCCGGCCTCTTTCGGCACAAGCCCCCGCTCCGGAGCGCACCGCGGCCGGCCGGAGGCTCTCTGCCGGCGAAGGTGCCTCGTCTCCGGCAAGGAAGCCTCAGCCGCTTCTCCTGCACACGGAGAGCGTGCTAGCTGCTGAAACGTGAAGAAAGAAGCTGCAGAACACTGGCACTGAGCGTGCAGCTTTCCAGCGGAGAGAAAAAGCTACTTGAACACTCTGCAAGCCTTTCCACTCCCAAAAACATGCACATGGAAGGAGCTGCTGCAAAAGCGATGCTGTGCTCGCTGCTGCTCCTCCTGAAGCTCTGGCTGCTAAATCTGAGGCTTTCCTTCCAATTTCAAGCTGCAAAGCACTTGCTGAATTGCAGGGAAAGTCCGGGAGGCATTTGCTGTGCTGGCACACTTTCTCCTTCCTAGACAGAGTGGAAAAGCTTTTCCCTGCCGTGTAGGCGACAAGAGACGCATTAGACGGGCATCCGGAGCTGTCCGAAGGTAAGCGCCTGTTGCCGGCCTCTTTCGGCACAAGCCCCCGCTCCGGAGCGCACCGCGGCCGGCCGGAGGCTCTCTGCCGGCGAAGGTGCCTCGTCTCCGGCAAGGAAGCCTCAGCCGCTTCTCCTGCACACGGAGAGCGTGCTAGCTGCTGAAACGTGAAGAAAGAAGCTGCAGAACACTGGCACTGAGCGTGCAGCTTTCCAGCGGAGAGAAAAAGCTACTTGAACACTCTGCAAGCCTTTCCACTCCCAAAAACATGCACATGGAAGGAGCTGCTGCAAAAGCGATGCTGTGCTCGCTGCTGCTCCTCCTGAAGCTCTGGCTGCTAAATCTGAGGCTTTCCTTCCAATTTCAAGCTGCAAAGCACTTGCTGAATTGCAGGGAAAGTCCGGGAGGCATTTGCTGTGCTGGCACACTTTCTCCTTCCTAGACAGAGTGGAAAAGCTTTTCCCTGCCGTGTAGGCGACAAGAGACGCATTAGACGGGCATCCGGAGCTGTCCGAAGGTAAGCGCCTGTTCCCGGCCTCTTTCGGCACAAGCCCCCGCTCCGGAGCGCACCGCGGCCGGCAGGAGGCTCTCTGCCGGCGAAGGTGCCGCTTCTCCGGCAAGGAAGCCTCAGCCGCTTCTCCTGCACACGGAGAGCGTGCTAGCTGCTGAAACGTGAAGAAAGAAGCTGCAGAACACTGGCACTGAGCGTGCAGCTTTCCAGCGGAGAGAAAAAGCTACTTGAACACTCTGCAAGCCTTTCCACTCCCAAAAACATGCACATGGAAGGAGCTGCTGCAAAAGCGATGCTGTGCTCGCTGCTGCTCCTCCTGAAGCTCTGGCTGCTAAATCTGAGGCTTTCCTTCCAATTTCAAGCTGCAAAGCACTTGCTGAATTGCAGGGAAAGTCCGGGAGGCATTTGCTGTGCTGGCACACTTTCTCCTTCCTAGACAGAGTGGAAAAGCTTTTCCCTGCCGTGTAGGCGACAAGAGACGCATTAGACGGGCATCCGGAGCTGTCCGAAGGTAAGCGCCTGTTGCCGGCCTCTTTCGGCACAAGCCCCCGCTCCGGAGCGCACCGCGGCCGGCCGGAGGCTCTCTGCCGGCGAAGGTGCCTCGTCTCCGGCAAGGAAGCCTCAGCCGCTTCTCCTGCACACGGAGAGCGTGCTAGCTGCTGAAACGTGAAGAAAGAAGCTGCAGAACACTGGCACTGAGCGTGCAGCTTTCCAGCGGAGAGAAAAAGCTACTTGAACACTCTGCAAGCCTTTCCACTCCCAAAAACATGCACATGGAAGGAGCTGCTGCAAAAGCGATGCTGTGCTCGCTGCTGCTCCTCCTGAAGCTCTGGCTGCTAAATCTGAGGCTTTCCTTCCAATTTCAAGCTGCAAAGCACTTGCTGAATTGCAGGGAAAGTCCGGGAGGCATTTGCTGTGCTGGCATACTTTCTCCTTCCTAGACAGAGTGGAAAAGCTTTTCCCTGCCGTGTAGGCGACAAGAGACGCATTAGACGGGCATCCGGAGCTGTCCGAAGGTAAGCGCCTGTTCCCGGCCTCTTTCGGCACAAGCCCCCGCTCCGGAGCGCACCGCGGCCGGCCGGAGGCTCTCTGCCGGCGAAGGTGCCGCTTCTCCGGCAAGGAAGCCTCAGCCGCTTCTCCTGCACACGGAGAGCGTGCTAGCTGCTGAAACGTGAAGAAAGAAGCTGCAGAACACTGGCACTGAGCGTGCAGCTTTCCAGCGGAGAGAAAAAGCTACTTGAACACTCTGCAAGCCTTTCCACTCCCAAAAACATGCACATGGAAGGAGCTGCTGCAAAAGCGATGCTGTGCTCGCTGCTGCTCCTCCTGAAGCTCTGGCTGCTAAATCTGAGGCTTTCCTTCCAATTTCAAGCTGCAAAGCACTTGCTGAATTGCAGGGAAAGTCCGGGAGGCATTTGCTGTGCTGGCACACTTTCTCCTTCCTAGACAGAGTGGAAAAGCTTTTCCCTGCCGTGTAGGCGACAAGAGACGCATTAGACGGGCATCCGGAGCTGTCCGAAGGTAAGCGCCTGTTCCCGGCCTCTTTCGGCACAAGCCCCCGCTCCGGAGCGCACCGCGGCCGGCCGGAGGCTCTCTGCCGGCGAAGGTGCCGCTTCTCCGGCAAGGAAGCCTCAGCCGCTTCTCCTGCACACGGAGAGCGTGCTAGCTGCTGAAACGTGAAGAAAGAAGCTGCAGAACACTGGCACTGAGCGTGCAGCTTTCCAGCGGAGAGAAAAAGCTACTTGAACACTCTGCAAGCCTTTCCACTCCCAAAAACATGCACATGGAAGGAGCTGCTGCAAAAGCGATGCTGTGCTCGCTGCTGCTCCTCCTGAAGCTCTGGCTGCTAAATCTGAGGCTTTCCTTCCAATTTCAAGCTGCAAAGCACTTGCTGAATTGCAGGGAAAGTCCGGGAGGCATTTGCTGTGCTGGCACACTTTCTCCTTCTTAGACAGAGTGGAAAAGCTTTTCCCTGCCGTGTAGGCGACAAGAGACGCATTAGACGGGCATCCGGAGCTGTCCGAAGGTAAGCGCCTGTTCCCGGCCTCTTTCGGCACAAGCCCCCGCTCCGGAGCGCACCGCGGCCGGCCGGAGGCTCTCTGCCGGCGAAGGTGCCGCTTCTCCGGCAAGGAAGCCTCAGCCGCTTCTCCTGCACACGGAGAGCGTGCTAGCTGCTGAAACGTGAAGAAAGAAGCTGCAGAACACTGGCACTGAGCGTGCAGCTTTCCAGCGGAGAGAAAAAGCTACTTGAACACTCTGCAAGCCTTTCCACTCCCAAAAACATGCACATGGAAGGAGCTGCTGCAAAAGCGATGCTGTGCTCGCTGCTGCTCCTCCTGAAGCTCTGGCTGCTAAATCTGAGGCTTTCCTTCCAATTTCAAGCTGCAAAGCACTTGCTGAATTGCAGGGAAAGTCCGGGAGGCATTTGCTGTGCTGGCACACTTTCTCCTTCTTAGACAGAGTGGAAAAGCTTTTCCCTGCCGTGTAGGCGACAAGAGACGCATTAGACGGGCATCCGGAGCTGTCCGAAGGTAAGCGCCTGTTCCCGGCCTCTTTCGGCACAAGCCCCCGCTCCGGAGCGCACCGCGGCCGGCCGGAGGCTCTCTGCCGGCGAAGGTGCCTCGTCTCCGGCAAGGAAGCCTCAGCCGCTTCTCCTGCACACGGAGAGCGTGCTAGCTGCTGAAACGTGAAGAAAGAAGCTGCAGAACACTGGCACTGAGCGTGCAGCTTTCCAGCGGAGAGAAAAAGCTACTTGAACACTCTGCAAGCCTTTCCACTCCCAAAAACATGCACATGGAAGGAGCTGCTGCAAAAGCGATGCTGTGCTCGCTGCTGCTCCTCCTGAAGCTCTGGCTGCTAAATCTGAGGCTTTCCTTCCAATTTCAAGCTGCAAAGCACTTGCTGAATTGCAGGGAACGTCCGGGAGGCATTTGCTGTGCTGGCACACTTTCTCCTTCCTAGACAGAGTGGAAAAGCTTTTCCCTGCCGTGTAGGCGACAAGAGACGCATTAGACGGGCATCCGGAGCTGTCCGAAGGTAAGCGCCTGTTGCCGGCCTCTTTCGGCACAAGCCCCCGCTCCGGAGCGCACCGCGGCCGGCCGGAGGCTCTCTGCCGGCGAAGGTGCCTCGTCTCCGGCAAGGAAGCCTCAGCCGCTTCTCCTGCACACGGAGAGCGTGCTAGCTGCTGAAACGTGAAGAAAGAAGCTGCAGAACACTGGCACTGAGCGTGCAGCTTTCCAGCGGAGAGAAAAAGCTACTTGAACACTCTGCAAGCCTTTCCACTCCCAAAAACATGCACATGGAAGGAGCTGCTGCAAAAGCGATGCTGTGCTCGCTGCTGCTCCTCCTGAAGCTTTGGCTGCAAAATCTGAGGCTTTCCTTCCAATTTCAAGCTGCAAAGCACTTGCTGAATTGCATGGAAAGTCCGGGAGGCATTTGCTGTGCTGGCACACTTTCTCCTTCCTAGACAGAGTGGAAAAGCTTTTCCCTGCCGTGTAGGCGACAAGAGACGCATTAGACGGGCATCCGGAGCTGTCCGAAGGTAAGCGCCTGTTCCCGGCCTCTTTCGGCACAAGCCCCCGCTCCGGAGCGCACCGCGGCCGGCCGGAGGCTCTCTGCCGGCGAAGGTGCCGCTTCTCCGGCAAGGAAGCCTCAGCCGCTTCTCCTGCACACGGAGAGCGTGCTAGCTGCTGAAACGTGAAGAAAGAAGCTGCAGAACACTGGCACTGAGCGTGCAGCTTTCCAGCGGAGAGAAAAAGCTACTTGAACACTCTGCAAGCCTTTCCACTCCCAAAAACATGCACATGGAAGGAGCTGCTGCAAAAGCGATGCTGTGCTCGCTGCTGCTGCTCCTGAAGCTCTGGCTGCTAAATCTGAGGCTTTCCTTCCAATTTCAAGCTGCAAAGCACTTGCTGAATTGCAGGGAAAGTCCGGGAGGCATTTGCTGTGCTGGCACACTTTCTCCTTCCTAGACAGAGTGGAAAAGCTTTTCCCTGCCGTGTAGGCGACAAGAGACGCATTAGACGGGCATCCGGAGCTGTCCGAAGGTAAGCGCCTGTTCCCGGCCTCTTTCGGCACAAGCCCCCGCTCCGGAGCGCACCGCGGCCGGCCGGAGGCTCTCTGCCGGCGAAGGTGCCTCGTCTCCGGCAAGGAAGCCTCAGCCGCTTCTCCTGCACACGGAGAGCGTGCTAGCTGCTGAAACGTGAAGAAAGAAGCTGCAGAACACTGGCACTGAGCGTGCAGCTTTCCAGCGGAGAGAAAAAGCTACTTGAACACTCTGCAAGCCTTTCCACTCCCAAAAACATGCACATGGAAGGAGCTGCTGCAAAAGCGATGCTGTGCTCGCTGCTGCTCCTCCTGAAGCTCTGGCTGCTAAATCTGAGGCTTTCCTTCCAATTTCAAGCTGCAAAGCACTTGCTGAATTGCAGGGAAAGTCCGGGAGGCATTTGCTGTGCTGGCACACTTTCTCCTTCCTAGACAGAGTGGAAAAGCTTTTCCCTGCCGTGTAGGCGACAAGAGACGCATTAGACGGGCATCCGGAGCTGTCCGAAGGTAAGCGCCTGTTGCCGGCCTCTTTCGGCACAAGCCCCCGCTCCGGAGCGCACCGCGGCCGGCCGGAGGCTCTCTGCCGGCGAAGGTGCCTCGTCTCCGGCAAGGAAGCCTCAGCCGCTTCTCCTGCACACGGAGAGCGTGCTAGCTGCTGAAACGTGAAGAAAGAAGCTGCAGAACACTGGCACTGAGCGTGCAGCTTTCCAGCGGAGAGAAAAAGCTACTTGAACACTCTGCAAGCCTTTCCACTCCCAAAAACATGCACATGGAAGGAGCTGCTGCAAAAGCGATGCTGTGCTCGCTGCTGCTCCTCCTGAAGCTCTGGCTGCTAAATCTGAGGCTTTCCTTCCAATTTCAAGCTGCAAAGCACTTGCTGAATTGCAGGGAAAGTCCGGGAGGTATTGCTCTGCTGGCACACTTTCTCCTTCCTAGACAGAGTGGAAAAGCTTTTCCCTGCCGTGTAGGCGACAAGAGACGCATTAGACGGGCATCCGGAGCTGTCCGAAGGTAAGCGCCTGTTGCCGGCCTCTTTCGGCACAAGCCCCCGCTCCGGAGCGCACCGCGGCCGGCCGGAGGCTCTCTGCTGGCGAAGGTGCCGCTTCTCCGGCAAGGAAGCCTCAGCCGCTTCTCCTGCACACGGAGAGCGTGCTAGCTGCTGAAACGTGAAGAAAGAAGCTGCAGAACACTGGCACTGAGCGTGCAGCTTTCCAGCGGAGAGAAAAAGCTACTTGAACACTCTGCAAGCCTTTCCACTCCCAAAAACATGCACATGGAAGGAGCTGCTGCAAAAGCGATGCTGTGCTCGCTGCTGCTCCTCCTGAAGCTCTGGCTGCTAAATCTGAGGCTTTCCTTCCAATTTCAAGCTGCAAAGCACTTGCTGAATTGCAGGGAAAGTCCGGGAGGCATTTGCTGTGCTGGCACACTTTCTCCTTTCTAGACAGAGTGGAAAAGCTTTTCCCTGCCGTGTAGGCGACAAGAGACGCATTAGACGGGCATCCGGAGCTGTCCGAAGGTAAGCGCCTGTTGCCGGCCTCTTTCGGCACAAGCCCCCGCTCCGGAGCGCACCGCGGCCGGCCGGAGGCTCTCTGCCGGCGAAGGTGCCTCGTCTCCGGCAAGGAAGCCTCAGCCGCTTCTCCTGCACACGGAGAGCGTGCTAGCTGCTGAAACGTGAAGAAAGAAGCTGCAGAACACTGGCACTGAGCGTGCAGCTTTCCAGCGGAGAGAAAAAGCTACTTGAACACTCTGCAAGCCTTTCCACTCCCAAAAACATGCACATGGAAGGAGCTGCTGCAAAAGCGATGCTGTGCTCGCTGCTGCTCCTCCTGAAGCTCTGGCTGCTAAATCTGAGGCTTTCCTTCCAATTTCAAGCTGCAAAGCACTTGCTGAATTGCAGGGAAAGTCCGGGAGGCATTTGCTGTGCTGGCACACTTTCTCCTTCTTAGACAGAGTGGAAAAGCTTTTCCCTGCCGTGTAGGCGACAAGAGACGCATTAGACGGGCATCCGGAGCTGTCCGAAGGTAAGCGCCTGTTCCCGGCCTCTTTCGGCACAAGCCCCCGCTCCGGAGCGCACCGCGGCCGGCCGGAGGCTCTCTGCCGGCGAAGGTGCCTCGTCTCCGGCAAGGAAGCCTCAGCCGCTTCTCCTGCACACGGAGAGCGTGCTAGCTGCTGAAACGTGAAGAAAGAAGCTGCAGAACACTGGCACTGAGCGTGCAGCTTTCCAGCGGAGAGAAAAAGCTACTTGAACACTCTGCAAGCCTTTCCACTCCCAAAAACATGCACATGGAAGGAGCTGCTGCAAAAGCGATGCTGTGCTCGCTGCTGCTCCTCCTGAAGCTCTGGCTGCTAAATCTGAGGCTTTCCTTCCAATTTCAAGCTGCAAAGCACTTGCTGAATTGCAGGGAACGTCCGGGAGGCATTTGCTGTGCTGGCACACTTTCTCCTTCCTAGACAGAGTGGAAAAGCTTTTCCCTGCCGTGTAGGCGACAAGAGACGCATTAGACGGGCATCCGGAGCTGTCCGAAGGTAAGCGCCTGTTGCCGGCCTCCTACGGCACAAGCCCCCGCTCCGGAGCGCACCGCGGCCGGCCGGAGGCTCTCTGCCGGCGAAGGTGCCTCGTCTCCGGCAAGGAAGCCTCAGCCGCTTCTCCTGCACACGGAGAGCGTGCTAGCTGCTGAAACGTGAAGAAAGAAGCTGCAGAACACTGGCACTGAGCGTGCAGCTTTCCAGCGGAGAGAAAAAGCTACTTGAACACTCTGCAAGCCTTTCCACTCCCAAAAACATGCACATGGAAGGAGCTGCTGCAAAAGCGATGCTGTGCTCGCTGCTGCTCCTCCTGAAGCTTTGGCTGCAAAATCTGAGGCTTTCCTTCCAATTTCAAGCTGCAAAGCACTTGCTGAATTGCATGGAAAGTCCGGGAGGCATTTGCTGTGCTGGCACACTTTCTCCTTCCTAGACAGAGTGGAAAAGCTTTTCCCTGCCGTGTAGGCGACAAGAGACGCATTAGACGGGCATCCGGAGCTGTCCGAAGGTAAGCGCCTGTTCCCGGCCTCTTTCGGCACAAGCCCCTGCTCCGGAGCGCACCGCGGCCGGCCGGAGGCTCTCTGCCGGCGAAGGTGCCGCTTCTCCGGCAAGGAAGCCTCAGCCGCTTCTCCTGCACACGGAGAGCGTGCTAGCTGCTGAAACGTGAAGAAAGAAGCTGCAGAACACTGGCACTGAGCGTGCAGCTTTCCAGCGGAGAGAAAAAGCTACTTGAACACTCTGCAAGCCTTTCCACTCCCAAAAACATGCACATGGAAGGAGCTGCTGCAAAAGCGATGCTGTGCTCGCTGCTGCTCCTCCTGAAGCTCTGGCTGCTAAATCTGAGGCTTTCCTTCCAATTTCAAGCTGCAAAGCACTTGCTGAATTGCAGGGAAAGTCCGGGAGGCATTTGCTGTGCTGGCACACTTTCTCCTTCTTAGACAGAGTGGAAAAGCTTTTCCCTGCCGTGTAGGCGACAAGAGACGCATTAGACGGGCATCCGGAGCTGTCCGAAGGTAAGCGCCTGTTGCCGGCCTCTTTCGGCACAAGCCCCCGCTCCGGAGCGCACCGCGGCCGGCCGGAGGCTCTCTGCCGGCGAAGGTGCCTCGTCTCCGGCAAGGAAGCCTCAGCCGCTTCTCCTGCACACGGAGAGCGTGCTAGCTGCTGAAACGTGAAGAAAGAAGCTGCAGAACACTGGCACTGAGCGTGCAGCTTTCCAGCGGAGAGAAAAAGCTACTTGAACACTCTGCAAGCCTTTCCACTCCCAAAAACATGCACATGGAAGGAGCTGCTGCAAAAGCGATGCTGTGCTCGCTGCTGCTCCTCCTGAAGCTCTGGCTGCTAAATCTGAGGCTTTCCTTCCAATTTCAAGCTGCAAAGCACTTGCTGAATTGCAGGGAAAGTCCGGGAGGCATTTGCTCTGCTGGCACACTTTCTCCTTCCTAGACAGAGTGGAAAAGCTTTTCCCTGCCGTGTAGGCGACAAGAGACGCATTAGACGGGCATCCGGAGCTGTCCGAAGGTAAGCGCCTGTTGCCGGCCTCTTTCGGCACAAGCCCCCGCTCCGGAGCGCACCGCGGCCGGCCGGAGGCTCTCTGCCGGCGAAGGTGCCTCGTCTCCGGCAAGGAAGCCTCAGCCGCTTCTCCTGCACACGGAGAGCGTGCTAGCTGCTGAAACGTGAAGAAAGAAGCTGCAGAACACTGGCACTGAGCGTGCAGCTTTCCAGCGGAGAGAAAAAGCTACTTGAACACTCTGCAAGCCTTTCCACTCCCAAAAACATGCACATGGAAGGAGCTGCTGCAAAAGCGATGCTGTGCTCGCTGCTGCTGCTCCTGAAGCTCTGGCTGCTAAATCTGAGGCTTTCCTTCCAATTTCAAGCTGCAAAGCACTTGCTGAATTGCAGGGAAAGTCCGGGAGGTATTGCTGTGCTGGCACACTTTCTCCTTCCTAGACAGAGTGGAAAAGCTTTTCCCTGCCGTGTAGGCGACAAGAGACGCATTAGACGGGCATCCGGAGCTGTCCGAAGGTAAGCGCCTGTTCCCGGCCTCTTTCGGCACAAGCCCCCGCTCCGGAGCGCACCGCGGCCGGCCGGAGGCTCTCTGCCGGCGAAGGTGCCGCTTCTCCGGCAAGGAAGCCTCAGCCGCTTCTCCTGCACACGGAGAGCGTGCTAGCTGCTGAAACGTGAAGAAAGAAGCTGCAGAACACTGGCACTGAGCGTGCAGCTTTCCAGCGGAGAGAAAAAGCTACTTGAACACTCTGCAAGCCTTTCCACTCCCAAAAACATGCACATGGAAGGAGCTGCTGCAAAAGCGATGCTGTGCTCGCTGCTGCTGCTCCTGAAGCTCTGGCTGCTAAATCTGAGGCTTTCCTTCCAATTTCAAGCTGCAAAGCACTTTCTGAATTGCAGGGAAAGTCCGGGAGGTATTGCTGTGCTGGCACACTTTCTCCTTCCTAGACAGAGTGGAAAAGCTTTTCCCTGCCGTGTAGGCGACAAGAGACGCATTAGACGGGCATCCGGAGCTGTCCGAAGGTAAGCGCCTGTTCCCGGCCTCTTTCGGCACAAGCCCCCGCTCCGGAGCGCACCGCGGCCGGCCGGAGGCTCTCTGCCGGCGAAGGTGCCGCTTCTCCGGCAAGGAAGCCTCAGCCGCTTCTCCTGCACACGGAGAGCGTGCTAGCTGCTGAAACGTGAAGAAAGAAGCTGCAGAACACTGGCACTGAGCGTGCAGCTTTCCAGCGGAGAGAAAAAGCTACTTGAACACTCTGCAAGCCTTTCCACTCCCAAAAACATGCACATGGAAGGAGCTGCTGCAAAAGCGATGCTGTGCTCGCTGCTGCTGCTCCTGAAGCTCTGGCTGCTAAATCTGAGGCTTTCCTTCCAATTTCAAGCTGCAAAGCACTTGCTGAATTGCAGGGAAAGTCCGGGAGGCATTTGCTGTGCTGGCACACTTTCTCCTTCCTAGACAGAGTGGAAAAGCTTTTCCCTGCCGTGTAGGCGACAAGAGACGCATTAGACGGGCATCCGGAGCTGTCCGAAGGTAAGCGCCTGTTGCCGGCCTCCTACGGCACAAGCCCCCGCTCCGGAGCGCACCGCGGCCGGCCGGAGGCTCTCTGCCGGCGAAGGTGCCTCGTCTCCGGCAAGGAAGCCTCAGCCGCTTCTCCTGCACACGGAGAGCGTGCTAGCTGCTGAAACGTGAAGAAAGAAGCTGCAGAACACTGGCACTGAGCGTGCAGCTTTCCAGCGGAGAGAAAAAGCTACTTGAACACTCTGCAAGCCTTTCCACTCCCAAAAACATGCACATGGAAGGAGCTGCTGCAAAAGCGATGCTGTGCTCGCTGCTGCTCCTCCTGAAGCTCTGGCTGCTAAATCTGAGGCTTTCCTTCCAATTTCAAGCTGCAAAGCACTTGCTGAATTGCAGGGAACGTCCGGGAGGCATTTGCTGTGCTGGCACACTTTCTCCTTCCTAGACAGAGTGGAAAAGCTTTTCCCTGCCGTGTAGGCGACAAGAGACGCATTAGACGGGCATCCGGAGCTGTCCGAAGGTAAGCGCCTGTTGCCGGCCTCTTTCGGCACAAGCCCCCGCTCCGGAGCGCACCGCGGCCGGCCGGAGGCTCTCTGCCGGCGAAGGTGCCTCGTCTCCGGCAAGGAAGCCTCAGCCGCTTCTCCTGCACACGGAGAGCGTGCTAGCTGCTGAAACGTGAAGAAAGAAGCTGCAGAACACTGGCACTGAGCGTGCAGCTTTCCAGCGGAGAGAAAAAGCTACTTGAACACTCTGCAAGCCTTTCCACTCCCAAAAACATGCACATGGAAGGAGCTGCTGCAAAAGCGATGCTGTGCTCGCTGCTGCTCCTCCTGAAGCTCTGGCTGCTAAATCTGAGGCTTTCCTTCCAATTTCAAGCTGCAAAGCACTTGCTGAATTGCAGGGAAAGTCCGGGAGGCATTTGCTGTGCTGGCACACTTTCTCCTTCCTAGACAGAGTGGAAAAGCTTTTCCCTGCCGTGTAGGCGACAAGAGACGCATTAGACGGGCATCCGGAGCTGTCCGAAGGTAAGCGCCTGTTCCCGGCCTCTTTCGGCACAAGCCCCCGCTCCGGAGCGCACCGCGGCCGGCCGGAGGCTCTCTGCCGGCGAAGGTGCCTCGTCTCCGGCAAGGAAGCCTCAGCCGCTTCTCCTGCACACGGAGAGCGTGCTAGCTGCTGAAACGTGAAGAAAGAAGCTGCAGAACACTGGCACTGAGCGTGCAGCTTTCCAGCGGAGAGAAAAAGCTACTTGAACACTCTGCAAGCCTTTCCACTCCCAAAAACATGCACATGGAAGGAGCTGCTGCAAAAGCGATGCTGTGCTCGCTGCTGCTGCTCCTGAAGCTCTGGCTGCTAAATCTGAGGCTTTCCTTCCAATTTCAAGCTGCAAAGCACTTGCTGAATTGCAGGGAAAGTCCGGGAGGCATTTGCTGTGCTGGCACACTTTCTCCTTCTTAGACAGAGTGGAAAAGCTTTTCCCTGCCGTGTAGGCGACAAGAGACGCATTAGACGGGCATCCGGAGCTGTCCGAAGGTAAGCGCCTGTTCCCGGCCTCTTTCGGCACAAGCCCCCGCTCCGGAGCGCACCGCGGCCGGCCGGAGGCTCTCTGCCGGCGAAGGTGCCTCGTCTCCGGCAAGGAAGCCTCAGCCGCTTCTCCTGCACACGGAGAGCGTGCTAGCTGCTGAAACGTGAAGAAAGAAGCTGCAGAACACTGGCACTGAGCGTGCAGCTTTCCAGCGGAGAGAAAAAGCTACTTGAACACTCTGCAAGCCTTTCCACTCCCAAAAACATGCACATGGAAGGAGCTGCTGCAAAAGCGATGCTGTGCTCGCTGCTGCTCCTCCTGAAGCTCTGGCTGCTAAATCTGAGGCTTTCCTTCCAATTTCAAGCTGCAAAGCACTTGCTGAATTGCAGGGAAAGTCCGGGAGGCATTTGCTGTGCTGGCACACTTTCTCCTTCCTAGACAGAGTGGAAAAGCTTTTCCCTGCCGTGTAGGCGACAAGAGACGCATTAGACGGGCATCCGGAGCTGTCCGAAGGTAAGCGCCTGTTCCCGGCCTCTTTCGGCACAAGCCCCCGCTCCGGAGCGCACCGCGGCCGGCCGGAGGCTCTCTGCCGGCGAAGGTGCCTCGTCTCCGGCAAGGAAGCCTCAGCCGCTTCTCCTGCACACGGAGAGCGTGCTAGCTGCTGAAAAGTGAAGAAAGAAGCTGCAGAACACTGGCACTGAGCGTGCAGCTTTCCAGCGGAGAGAAAAAGCTACTTGAACACTCTGCAAGCCTTTCCACTCCCAAAAACATGCACATGGAAGGAGCTGCTGCAAAAGCGATGCTGTGCTCGCTGCTGCTCCTCCTGAAGCTCTGGCTGCTAAATCTGAGGCTTTCCTTCCAATTTCAAGCTGCAAAGCACTTGCTGAATTGCAGGGAAAGTCCGGGAGGCATTTGCTGTGCTGGCACACTTTCTCCTTCCTAGACAGAGTGGAAAAGCTTTTCCCTGCCGTGTAGGCGACAAGAGACGCATTAGACGGGCATCCGGAGCTGTCCGAAGGTAAGCGCCTGTTGCCGGCCTCTTTCGGCACAAGCCCCCGCTCCGGAGCGCACCGCGGCCGGCCGGAGGCTCTCTGCCGGCGAAGGTGCCTCGTCTCCGGCAAGGAAGCCTCAGCCGCTTCTCCTGCACACGGAGAGCGTGCTAGCTGCTGAAACGTGAAGAAAGAAGCTGCAGAACACTGGCACTGAGCGTGCAGCTTTCCAGCGGAGAGAAAAAGCTACTTGAACACTCTGCAAGCCTTTCCACTCCCAAAAACATGCACATGGAAGGAGCTGCTGCAAAAGCGATGCTGTGCTCGCTGCTGCTCCTCCTGAAGCTCTGGCTGCTAAATCTGAGGCTTTCCTTCCAATTTCAAGCTGCAAAGCACTTGCTGAATTGCAGGGAAAGTCCGGGAGGCATTTGCTGTGCTGGCACACTTTCTCCTTCCTAGACAGAGTGGAAAAGCTTTTCCCTGCCGTGTAGGCGACAAGAGACGCATTAGACGGGCATCCGGAGCTGTCCGAAGGTAAGCGCCTGTTCCCGGCCTCTTTCGGCACAAGCCCCCGCTCCGGAGCGCACCGCGGCCGGCAGGATGCTCTCTGCCGGCGAAGGTGCCGCTTCTCCGGCAAGGAAGCCTCAGCCGCTTCTCCTGCACACGGAGAGCGTGCTAGCTGCTGAAACGTGAAGAAAGAAGCTGCAGAACACTGGCACTGAGCGTGCAGCTTTCCAGCGGAGAGAAAAAGCTACTTGAACACTCTGCAAGCCTTTCCACTCCCAAAAACATGCACATGGAAGGAGCTGCTGCAAAAGCGATGCTGTGCTCGCTGCTGCTGCTCCTGAAGCTCTGGCTGCTAAATCTGAGGCTTTCCTTCCAATTTCAAGCTGCAAAGCACTTGCTGAATTGCAGGGAAAGTCCGGGAGGCATTTGCTGTGCTGGCACACTTTCTCCTTCCTAGACAGAGTGGAAAAGCTTTTCCCTGCCGTGTAGGCGACAAGAGACGCATTAGACGGGCATCCGGAGCTGTCCGAAGGTAAGCGCCTGTTCCCGGCCTCTTTCGGCACAAGCCCCCGCTCCGGAGCGCACCGCGGCCGGCCGGAGGCTCTCTGCCGGCGAAGGTGCCGCTTCTCCGGCAAGGAAGCCTCAGCCGCTTCTCCTGCACACGGAGAGCGTGCTAGCTGCTGAAACGTGAAGAAAGAAGCTGCAGAACACTGGCACTGAGCGTGCAGCTTTCCAGCGGAGAGAAAAAGCTACTTGAACACTCTGCAAGCCTTTCCACTCCCAAAAACATGCACATGGAAGGAGCTGCTGCAAAAGCGATGCTGTGCTCGCTGCTGCTGCTCCTGAAGCTCTGGCTGCTAAATCTGAGGCTTTCCTTCCAATTTCAAGCTGCAAAGCACTTGCTGAATTGCAGGGAAAGTCCGGGAGGCATTTGCTGTGCTGGCACACTTTCTCCTTTCTAGACAGAGTGGAAAAGCTTTTCCCTGCCGTGTAGGCGACAAGAGACGCATTAGACGGGCATCCGGAGCTGTCCGAAGGTAAGCGCCTGTTCCCGGCCTCCTACGGCACAAGCCCCCGCTCCGGAGCGCACCGCGGCCGGCCGGAGGCTCTCTGCCGGCGAAGGTGCCTCGTCTCCGGCAAGGAAGCCTCAGCCGCTTCTCCTGCACACGGAGAGCGTGCTAGCTGCTGAAACGTGAAGAAAGAAGCTGCAGAACACTGGCACTGAGCGTGCAGCTTTCCAGCGGAGAGAAAAAGCTACTTGAACACTCTGCAAGCCTTTCCACTCCCAAAAACATGCACATGGAAGGAGCTGCTGCAAAAGCGATGCTGTGCTCGCTGCTGCTCCTCATGAAGCTCTGGCTGCTAAATCTGAGGCTTTCCTTCCAATTTCAAGCTGCAAAGCACTTGCTGAATTGCAGGGAAAGTCCGGGAGGCATTTGCTGTGCTGGCACACTTTCTCCTTCCTAGACAGAGTGGAAAAGCTTTTCCCTGCCGTGTAGGCGACAAGAGACGCATTAGACGGGCATCCGGAGCTGTCCGAAGGTAAGCGCCTGTTGCCGGCCTCTTTCGGCACAAGCCCCCGCTCCGGAGCGCACCGCGGCCGGCCGGAGGCTCTCTGCCGGCGAAGGTGCCTCGTCTCCGGCAAGGAAGCCTCAGCCGCTTCTCCTGCACACGGAGAGCGTGCTAGCTGCTGAAACGTGAAGAAAGAAGCTGCAGAACACTGGCACTGAGCGTGCAGCTTTCCAGCGGAGAGAAAAAGCTACTTGAACACTCTGCAAGCCTTTCCACTCCCAAAAACATGCACATGGAAGGAGCTGCTGCAAAAGCGATGCTGTGCTCGCTGCTGCTCCTCCTGAAGCTCTGGCTGCTAAATCTGAGGCTTTCCTTCCAATTTCAAGCTGCAAAGCACTTGCTGAATTGCAGGGAACGTCCGGGAGGCATTTGCTGTGCTGGCACACTTTCTCCTTCCTAGACAGAGTGGAAAAGCTTTTCCCTGCCGTGTAGGCGACAAGAGACGCATTAGACGGGCATCCGGAGCTGTCCGAAGGTAAGCGCCTGTTCCCGGCCTCTTTCGGCACAAGCCCCCGCTCCGGAGCGCACCGCGGCCGGCCGGAGGCTCTCTGCCGGCGAAGGTGCCTCGTCTCCGGCAAGGAAGCCTCAGCCGCTTCTCCTGCACACGGAGAGCGTGCTAGCTGCTGAAACGTGAAGAAAGAAGCTGCAGAACACTGGCACTGAGCGTGCAGCTTTCCAGCGGAGAGAAAAAGCTACTTGAACACTCTGCAAGCCTTTCCACTCCCAAAAACATGCACATGGAAGGAGCTGCTGCAAAAGCGATGCTGTGCTCGCTGCTGCTCCTCCTGAAGCTCTGGCTGCTAAATCTGAGGCTTTCCTTCCAATTTCAAGCTGCAAAGCACTTGCTGAATTGCAGGGAAAGTCCGGGAGGCATTTGCTGTGCTGGCACACTTTCTCCTTCTTAGACAGAGTGGAAAAGCTTTTCCCTGCCGTGTAGGCGACAAGAGACGCATTAGACGGGCATCCGGAGCTGTCCGAAGGTAAGCGCCTGTTCCCGGCCTCTTTCGGCACAAGCCCCCGCTCCGGAGCGCACCGCGGCCGGCCGGAGGCTCTCTGCCGGCGAAGGTGCCTCGTCTCCGGCAAGGAAGCCTCAGCCGCTTCTCCTGCACACGGAGAGCGTGCTAGCTGCTGAAACGTGAAGAAAGAAGCTGCAGAACACTGGCACTGAGCGTGCAGCTTTCCAGCGGAGAGAAAAAGCTACTTGAACACTCTGCAAGCCTTTCCACTCCCAAAAACATGCACATGGAAGGAGCTGCTGCAAAAGCGATGCTGTGCTCGCTGCTGCTGCTCCTGAAGCTCTGGCTGCTAAATCTGAGGCTTTCCTTCCAATTTCAAGCTGCAAAGCACTTGCTGAATTGCAGGGAAAGTCCGGGAGGCATTTGCTGTGCTGGCACACTTTCTCCTTCCTAGACAGAGTGGAAAAGCTTTTCCCTGCCGTGTAGGCGACAAGAGACGCATTAGACGGGCATCCGGAGCTGTCCGAAGGTAAGCGCCTGTTCCCGGCCTCTTTCGGCACAAGCCCCCGCTCCGGAGCGCACCGCGGCCGGCCGGAGGCTCTCTGCCGGCGAAGGTGCCTCGTCTCCGGCAAGGAAGCCTCAGCCGCTTCTCCTGCACACGGAGAGCGTGCTAGCTGCTGAAACGTGAAGAAAGAAGCTGCAGAACACTGGCACTGAGCGTGCAGCTTTCCAGCGGAGAGAAAAAGCTACTTGAACACTCTGCAAGCCTTTCCACTCCCAAAAACATGCACATGGAAGGAGCTGCTGCAAAAGCGATGCTGTGCTCGCTGCTGCTCCTCCTGAAGCTTTGGCTGCAAAATCTGAGGCTTTCCTTCCAATTTCAAGCTGCAAAGCACTTGCTGAATTGCAGGGAAAGTCCGGGAGGCATTTGCTCTGCTGGCACACTTTCTCCTTCCTAGACAGAGTGGAAAAGCTTTTCCCTGCCGTGTAGGCGACAAGAGACGCATTAGACGGGCATCCGGAGCTGTCCGAAGGTAAGCGCCTGTTCCCGGCCTCTTTCGGCACAAGCCCCCGCTCCGGAGCGCACCGCGGCCGGCCGGAGGCTCTCTGCCGGCGAAGGTGCCTCGTCTCCGGCAAGGAAGCCTCAGCCGCTTCTCCTGCACACGGAGAGCGTGCTAGCTGCTGAAACGTGAAGAAAGAAGCTGCAGAACACTGGCACTGAGCGTGCAGCTTTCCAGCGGAGAGAAAAAGCTACTTGAACACTCTGCAAGCCTTTCCACTCCCAAAAACATGCACATGGAAGGAGCTGCTGCAAAAGCGATGCTGTGCTCGCTGCTGCTCCTCCTGAAGCTCTGGCTGCTAAATCTGAGGCTTTCCTTCCAATTTCAAGCTGCAAAGCACTTGCTGAATTGCAGGGAAAGTCCGGGAGGCATTTGCTGTGCTGGCACACTTTCTCCTTCCTAGACAGAGTGGAAAAGCTTTTCCCTGCCGTGTAGGCGACAAGAGACGCATTAGACGGGCATCCGGAGCTGTCCGAAGGTAAGCGCCTGTTGCCGGCCTCTTTCGGCACAAGCCCCCGCTCCGGAGCGCACCGCGGCCGGCCGGAGGCTCTCTGCCGGCGAAGGTGCCTCGTCTCCGGCAAGGAAGCCTCAGCCGCTTCTCCTGCACACGGAGAGCGTGCTAGCTGCTGAAACGTGAAGAAAGAAGCTGCAGAACACTGGCACTGAGCGTGCAGCTTTCCAGCGGAGAGAAAAAGCTACTTGAACACTCTGCAAGCCTTTCCACTCCCAAAAACATGCACATGGAAGGAGCTGCTGCAAAAGCGATGCTGTGCTCGCTGCTGCTCCTCCTGAAGCTCTGGCTGCTAAATCTGAGGCTTTCCTTCCAATTTCAAGCTGCAAAGCACTTGCTGAATTGCAGGGAAAGTCCGGGAGGCATTTGCTGTGCTGGCACACTTTCTCCTTCCTAGACAGAGTGGAAAAGCTTTTCCCTGCCGTGTAGGCGACAAGAGACGCATTAGACGGGCATCCGGAGCTGTCCGAAGGTAAGCGCCTGTTCCCGGCCTCTTTCGGCACAAGCCCCCGCTCCGGAGCGCACCGCGGCCGGCAGGATGCTCTCTGCCGGCGAAGGTGCCGCTTCTCCGGCAAGGAAGCCTCAGCCGATTCTCCTGCACACGGAGAGCGTGCTAGCTGCTGAAACGTGAAGAAAGAAGCTGCAGAACACTGGCACTGAGCGTGCAGCTTTCCAGCGGAGAGAAAAAGCTACTTGAACACTCTGCAAGCCTTTCCACTCCCAAAAACATGCACATGGAAGGAGCTGCTGCAAAAGCGATGCTGTGCTCGCTGCTGCTCCTCCTGAAGCTTTGGCTGCAAAATCTGAGGCTTTCCTTCCAATTTCAAGCTGCAAAGCACTTGCTGAATTGCAGGGAAAGTCCGGGAGGCATTTGCTCTGCTGGCACACTTTCTCCTTCCTAGACAGAGTGGAAAAGCTTTTCCCTGCCGTGTAGGCGACAAGAGACGCATTAGACGGGCATCCGGAGCTGTCCGAAGGTAAGCGCCTGTTCCCGGCCTCTTTCGGCACAAGCCCCCGCTCCGGAGCGCACCGCGGCCGGCCGGAGGCTCTCTGCCGGCGAAGGTGCCTCGTCTCCGGCAAGGAAGCCTCAGCCGCTTCTCCTGCACACGGAGAGCGTGCTAGCTGCTGAAACGTGAAGAAAGAAGCTGCAGAACACTGGCACTGAGCGTGCAGCTTTCCAGCGGAGAGAAAAAGCTACTTGAACACTCTGCAAGCCTTTCCACTCCCAAAAACATGCACATGGAAGGAGCTGCTGCAAAAGCGATGCTGTGCTCGCTGCTGCTGCTCCTGAAGCTCTGGCTGCTAAATCTGAGGCTTTCCTTCCAATTTCAAGCTGCAAAGCACTTGCTGAATTGCAGGGAAAGTCCGGGAGGCATTTGCTGTGCTGGCACACTTTCTCCTTCCTAGACAGAGTGGAAAAGCTTTTCCCTGCCGTGTAGGCGACAAGAGACGCATTAGACGGGCATCCGGAGCTGTCCGAAGGTAAGCGCCTGTTGCCGGCCTCTTTCGGCACAAGCCCCCGCTCCGGAGCGCACCGCGGCCGGCCGGAGGCTCTCTGCCGGCGAAGGTGCCTCGTCTCCGGCAAGGAAGCCTCAGCCGCTTCTCCTGCACACGGAGAGCGTGCTAGCTGCTGAAACGTGAAGAAAGAAGCTGCAGAACACTGGCACTGAGCGTGCAGCTTTCCAGCGGAGAGAAAAAGCTACTTGAACACTCTGCAAGCCTTTCCACTCCCAAAAACATGCACATGGAAGGAGCTGCTGCAAAAGCGATGCTGTGCTCGCTGCTGCTCCTCCTGAAGCTCTGGCTGCTAAATCTGAGGCTTTCCTTCCAATTTCAAGCTGCAAAGCACTTGCTGAATTGCAGGGAAAGTCCGGGAGGCATTTGCTGTGCTGGCACACTTTCTCCTTCCTAGACAGAGTGGAAAAGCTTTTCCCTGCCGTGTAGGCGACAAGAGACGCATTAGACGGGCATCCGGAGCTGTCCGAAGGTAAGCGCCTGTTCCCGGCCTCTTTCGGCACAAGCCCCCGCTCCGGAGCGCACCGCGGCCGGCCGGAGGCTCTCTGCCGGCGAAGGTGCCTCGTCTCCGGCAAGGAAGCCTCAGCCGCTTCTCCTGCACACGGAGAGCGTGCTAGCTGCTGAAACGTGAAGAAAGAAGCTGCAGAACACTGGCACTGAGCGTGCAGCTTTCCAGCGGAGAGAAAAAGCTACTTGAACACTCTGCAAGCCTTTCCACTCCCAAAAACATGCACATGGAAGGAGCTGCTGCAAAAGCGATGCTGTGCTCGCTGCTGCTGCTCCTGAAGCTCTGGCTGCTAAATCTGAGGCTTTCCTTCCAATTTCAAGCTGCAAAGCACTTGCTGAATTGCAGGGAAAGTCCGGGAGGCATTTGCTGTGCTGGCACACTTTCTCCTTCCTAGACAGAGTGGAAAAGCTTTTCCCTGCCGTGTAGGCGACAAGAGACGCATTAGACGGGCATCCGGAGCTGTCCGAAGGTAAGCGCCTGTTGCCGGCCTCTTTCGGCACAAGCCCCCGCTCCGGAGCGCACCGCGGCCGGCCGGAGGCTCTCTGCCGGCGAAGGTGCCTCGTCTCCGGCAAGGAAGCCTCAGCCGCTTCTCCTGCACACGGAGAGCGTGCTAGCTGCTGAAACGTGAAGAAAGAAGCTGCAGAACACTGGCACTGAGCGTGCAGCTTTCCAGCGGAGAGAAAAAGCTACTTGAACACTCTGCAAGCCTTTCCACTCCCAAAAACATGCACATGGAAGGAGCTGCTGCAAAAGCGATGCTGTGCTCGCTGCTGCTCCTCCTGAAGCTCTGGCTGCTAAATCTGAGGCTTTCCTTCCAATTTCAAGCTGCAAAGCACTTGCTGAATTGCAGGGAACGTCCGGGAGGCATTTGCTGTGCTGGCACACTTTCTCCTTCCTAGACAGAGTGGAAAAGCTTTTCCCTGCCGTGTAGGCGACAAGAGACGCATTAGACGGGCATCCGGAGCTGTCCGAAGGTAAGCGCCTGTTCCCGGCCTCTTTCGGCACAAGCCCCCGCTCCGGAGCGCACCGCGGCCGGCCGGAGGCTCACTGCCGGCGAAGGTGCCTCGTCTCCGGCAAGGAAGCCTCAGCCGCTTCTCCTGCACACGGAGAGCGTGCTAGCTGCTGAAACGTGAAGAAAGAAGCTGCAGAACACTGGCACTGAGCGTGCAGCTTTCCAGCGGAGAGAAAAAGCTACTTGAACACTCTGCAAGCCTTTCCACTCCCAAAAACATGCACATGGAAGGAGCTGCTGCAAAAGCGATGCTGTGCTCGCTGCTGCTCCTCCTGAAGCTCTGGCTGCTAAATCTGAGGCTTTCCTTCCAATTTCAAGCTGCAAAGCACTTGCTGAATTGCAGGGAAAGTCCGGGAGGCATTTGCTGTGCTGGCACACTTTCTCCTTCCTAGACAGAGTGGAAAAGCTTTTCCCTGCCGTGTAGGCGACAAGAGACGCATTAGACGGGCATCCGGAGCTGTCCGAAGGTAAGCGCCTGTTCCCGGCCTCTTTCGGCACAAGCCCCCGCTCCGGAGCGCACCGCGGCCGGCCGGAGGCTCTCTGCCGGCGAAGGTGCCTCGTCTCCGGCAAGGAAGCCTCAGCCGCTTCTCCTGCACACGGAGAGCGTGCTAGCTGCTGAAACGTGAAGAAAGAAGCTGCAGAACACTGGCACTGAGCGTGCAGCTTTCCAGCGGAGAGAAAAAGCTACTTGAACACTCTGCAAGCCTTTCCACTCCCAAAAACATGCACATGGAAGGAGCTGCTGCAAAAGCGATGCTGTGCTCGCTGCTGCTGCTCCTGAAGCTCTGGCTGCTAAATCTGAGGCTTTCCTTCCAATTTCAAGCTGCAAAGCACTTGCTGAATTGCAGGGAAAGTCCGGGAGGCATTTGCTGTGCTGGCACACTTTCTCCTTCCTAGACAGAGTGGAAAAGCTTTTCCCTGCCGTGTAGGCGACAAGAGACGCATTAGACGGGCATCCGGAGCTGTCCGAAGGTAAGCGCCTGTTCCCGGCCTCTTTCGGCACAAGCCCCCGCTCCGGAGCGCACCGCGGCCGGCCGGAGGCTCTCTGCCGGCGAAGGTGCCTCGTCTCCGGCAAGGAAGCCTCAGCCGCTTCTCCTGCACACGGAGAGCGTGCTAGCTGCTGAAACGTGAAGAAAGAAGCTGCAGAACACTGGCACTGAGCGTGCAGCTTTCCAGCGGAGAGAAAAAGCTACTTGAACACTCTGCAAGCCTTTCCACTCCCAAAAACATGCACATGGAAGGAGCTGCTGCAAAAGCGATGCTGTGCTCGCTGCTGCTCCTCCTGAAGCTCTGGCTGCTAAATCTGAGGCTTTCCTTCCAATTTCAAGCTGCAAAGCACTTGCTGAATTGCAGGGAAAGTCCGGGAGGCATTTGCTGTGCTGGCACACTTTCTCCTTCCTAGACAGAGTGGAAAAGCTTTTCCCTGCCGTGTAGGCGACAAGAGACGCATTAGACGGGCATCCGGAGCTGTCCGAAGGTAAGCGCCTGTTGCCGGCCTCTTTCGGCACAAGCCCCCGCTCCGGAGCGCACCGCGGCCGGCCGGAGGCTCTCTGCCGGCGAAGGTGCCTCGTCTCCGGCAAGGAAGCCTCAGCCGCTTCTCCTGCACACGGAGAGCGTGCTAGCTGCTGAAACGTGAAGAAAGAAGCTGCAGAACACTGGCACTGAGCGTGCAGCTTTCCAGCGGAGAGAAAAAGCTACTTGAACACTCTGCAAGCCTTTCCACTCCCAAAAACATGCACATGGAAGGAGCTGCTGCAAAAGCGATGCTGTGCTCGCTGCTGCTCCTCCTGAAGCTCTGGCTGCTAAATCTGAGGCTTTCCTTCCAATTTCAAGCTGCAAAGCACTTGCTGAATTGCAGGGAACGTCCGGGAGGCATTTGCTGTGCTGGCACACTTTCTCCTTCCTAGACAGAGTGGAAAAGCTTTTCCCTGCCGTGTAGGCGACAAGAGACGCATTAGACGGGCATCCGGAGCTGTCCGAAGGTAAGCGCCTGTTGCCGGCCTCTTTCGGCACAAGCCCCCGCTCCGGAGCGCACCGCGGCCGGCCGGAGGCTCTCTGCCGGCGAAGGTGCCTCGTCTCCGGCAAGGAAGCCTCAGCCGCTTCTCCTGCACACGGAGAGCGTGCTAGCTGCTGAAACGTGAAGAAAGAAGCTGCAGAACACTGGCACTGAGCGTGCAGCTTTCCAGCGGAGAGAAAAAGCTACTTGAACACTCTGCAAGCCTTTCCACTCCCAAAAACATGCACATGGAAGGAGCTGCTGCAAAAGCGATGCTGTGCTCGCTGCTGCTCCTCCTGAAGCTCTGGCTGCTAAATCTGAGGCTTTCCTTCCAATTTCAAGCTGCAAAGCACTTGCTGAATTGCAGGGAAAGTCCGGGAGGCATTTGCTGTGCTGGCACACTTTCTCCTTCCTAGACAGAGTGGAAAAGCTTTTCCCTGCCGTGTAGGCGACAAGAGACGCATTAGACGGGCATCCGGAGCTGTCCGAAGGTAAGCGCCTGTTGCCGGCCTCTTTCGGCACAAGCCCCCGCTCCGGAGCGCACCGCGGCCGGCCGGAGGCTCTCTGCCGGCGAAGGTGCCTCGTCTCCGGCAAGGAAGCCTCAGCCGCTTCTCCTGCACACGGAGAGCGTGCTAGCTGCTGAAACGTGAAGAAAGAAGCTGCAGAACACTGGCACTGAGCGTGCAGCTTTCCAGCGGAGAGAAAAAGCTACTTGAACACTCTGCAAGCCTTTCCACTCCCAAAAACATGCACATGGAAGGAGCTGCTGCAAAAGCGATGCTGTGCTCGCTGCTGCTCCTCCTGAAGCTCTGGCTGCTAAATCTGAGGCTTTCCTTCCAATTTCAAGCTGCAAAGCACTTGCTGAATTGCAGGGAAAGTCCGGGAGGCATTTGCTGTGCTGGCACACTTTCTCCTTCCTAGACAGAGTGGAAAAGCTTTTCCCTGCCGTGTAGGCGACAAGAGACGCATTAGACGGGCATCCGGAGCTGTCCGAAGGTAAGCGCCTGTTGCCGGCCTCTTTCGGCACAAGCCCCCGCTCCGGAGCGCACCGCGGCCGGCCGGAGGCTCTCTGCCGGCGAAGGTGCCTCGTCTCCGGCAAGGAAGCCTCAGCCGCTTCTCCTGCACACGGAGAGCGTGCTAGCTGCTGAAACGTGAAGAAAGAAGCTGCAGAACACTGGCACTGAGCGTGCAGCTTTCCAGCGGAGAGAAAAAGCTACTTGAACACTCTGCAAGCCTTTCCACTCCCAAAAACATGCACATGGAAGGAGCTGCTGCAAAAGCGATGCTGTGCTCGCTGCTGCTCCTCCTGAAGCTCTGGCTGCTAAATCTGAGGCTTTCCTTCCAATTTCAAGCTGCAAAGCACTTGCTGAATTGCAGGGAAAGTCCGGGAGGCATTTGCTGTGCTGGCACACTTTCTCCTTCCTAGACAGAGTGGAAAAGCTTTTCCCTGCCGTGTAGGCGACAAGAGACGCATTAGACGGGCATCCGGAGCTGTCCGAAGTTAAGCGCCTGTTCCCGGCCTCTTTCGGCACAAGCCCCCGCTCCGGAGCGCACCGCGGCCGGCCGGAGGCTCTCTGCCGGCGAAGGTGCCTCGTCTCCGGCAAGGAAGCCTCAGCCGCTTCTCCTGCACACGGAGAGCGTGCTAGCTGCTGAAACGTGAAGAAAGAAGCTGCAGAACACTGGCACTGAGCGTGCAGCTTTCCAGCGGAGAGAAAAAGCTACTTGAACACTCTGCAAGCCTTTCCACTCCCAAAAACATGCACATGGAAGGAGCTGCTGCAAAAGCGATGCTGTGCTCGCTGCTGCTCCTCCTGAAGCTCTGGCTGCTAAATCTGAGGCTTTCCTTCCAATTTCAAGCTGCAAAGCACTTGCTGAATTGCAGGGAACGTCCGGGAGGCATTTGCTGTGCTGGCACACTTTCTCCTTCCTAGACAGAGTGGAAAAGCTTTTCCCTGCCGTGTAGGCGACAAGAGACGCATTAGACGGGCATCCGGAGCTGTCCGAAGGTAAGCGCCTGTTGCCGGCCTCTTTCGGCACAAGCCCCCGCTCCGGAGCGCACCGCGGCCGGCCGGAGGCTCTCTGCCGGCGAAGGTGCCTCGTCTCCGGCAAGGAAGCCTCAGCCGCTTCTCCTGCACACGGAGAGCGTGCTAGCTGCTGAAACGTGAAGAAAGAAGCTGCAGAACACTGGCACTGAGCGTGCAGCTTTCCAGCGGAGAGAAAAAGCTACTTGAACACTCTGCAAGCCTTTCCACTCCCAAAAACATGCACATGGAAGGAGCTGCTGCAAAAGCGATGCTGTGCTCGCTGCTGCTCCTCCTGAAGCTCTGGCTGCTAAATCTGAGGCTTTCCTTCCAATTTCAAGCTGCAAAGCACTTGCTGAATTGCAGGGAAAGTCCGGGAGGCATTTGCTGTGCTGGCACACTTTCTCCTTCCTAGACAGAGTGGAAAAGCTTTTCCCTGCCGTGTAGGCGACAAGAGACGCATTAGACGGGCATCCGGAGCTGTCCGAAGGTAAGCGCCTGTTGCCGGCCTCTTTCGGCACAAGCCCCCGCTCCGGAGCGCACCGCGGCCGGCCGGAGGCTCTCTGCCGGCGAAGGTGCCTCGTCTCCGGCAAGGAAGCCTCAGCCGCTTCTCCTGCACACGGAGAGCGTGCTAGCTGCTGAAACGTGAAGAAAGAAGCTGCAGAACACTGGCACTGAGCGTGCAGCTTTCCAGCGGAGAGAAAAAGCTACTTGAACACTCTGCAAGCCTTTCCACTCCCAAAAACATGCACATGGAAGGAGCTGCTGCAAAAGCGATGCTGTGCTCGCTGCTGCTCCTCCTGAAGCTCTGGCTGCTAAATCTGAGGCTTTCCTTCCAATTTCAAGCTGCAAAGCACTTGCTGAATTGCAGGGAAAGTCCGGGAGGCATTTGCTGTGCTGGCACACTTTCTCCTTCCTAGACAGAGTGGAAAAGCTTTTCCCTGCCGTGTAGGCGACAAGAGACGCATTAGACGGGCATCCGGAGCTGTCCGAAGGTAAGCGCCTGTTCCCGGCCTCTTTCGGCACAAGCCCCCGCTCCGGAGCGCACCGCGGCCGGCCGGAGGCTCTCTGCCGGCGAAGGTGCCTCGTCTCCGGCAAGGAAGCCTCAGCCGCTTCTCCTGCACACGGAGAGCGTGCTAGCTGCTGAAACGTGAAGAAAGAAGCTGCAGAACACTGGCACTGAGCGTGCAGCTTTCCAGCGGAGAGAAAAAGCTACTTGAACACTCTGCAAGCCTTTCCACTCCCAAAAACATGCACATGGAAGGAGCTGCTGCAAAAGCGATGCTGTGCTCGCTGCTGCTCCTCCTGAAGCTCTGGCTGCTAAATCTGAGGCTTTCCTTCCAATTTCAAGCTGCAAAGCACTTGCTGAATTGCAGGGAAAGCCCGGGAGGCATTTGCTGTGCTGGCACACTTTCTCCTTCCTAGACAGAGTGGAAAAGCTTTTCCCTGCCGTGTAGGCGACAAGAGACGCATTAGACGGGCATCCGGAGCTGTCCGAAGGTAAGCGCCTGTTCCCGGCCTCTTTCGGCACAAGCCCCCGCTCCGGAGCGCACCGCGGCCGGCCGGAGGCTCTCTGCCGGCGAAGGTGCCTCGTCTCCGGCAAGGAAGCCTCAGCCGCTTCTCCTGCACACGGAGAGCGTGCTAGCTGCTGAAACGTGAAGAAAGAAGCTGCAGAACACTGGCACTGAGCGTGCAGCTTTCCAGCGGAGAGAAAAAGCTACTTGAACACTCTGCAAGCCTTTCCACTCCCAAAAACATGCACATGGAAGGAGCTGCTGCAAAAGCGATGCTGTGCTCGCTGCTGCTCCTTCTGAAGCTCTGGCTGCTAAATCTGAGGCTTTCCTTCCAATTTCAAGCTGCAAAGCACTTGCTGAATTGCAGGGAAAGTCCGGGAGGCATTTGCTGTGCTGGCACACTTTCTCCTTCCTAGACAGAGTGGAAAAGCTTTTCCCTGCCGTGTAGGCGACAAGAGACGCATTAGACGGGCATCCGGAGCTGTCCGAAGGTAAGCGCCTGTTGCCGGCCTCTTTCGGCACAAGCCCCCGCTCCGGAGCGCACCGCGGCCGGCCGGAGGCTCTCTGCCGGCGAAGGTGCCTCGTCTCCGGCAAGGAAGCCTCAGCCGCTTCTCCTGCACACGGAGAGCGTGCTAGCTGCTGAAACGTGAAGAAAGAAGCTGCAGAACACTGGCACTGAGCGTGCAGCTTTCCAGCGGAGAGAAAAAGCTACTTGAACACTCTGCAAGCCTTTCCACTCCCAAAAACATGCACATGGAAGGAGCTGCTGCAAAAGCGATGCTGTGCTCGCTGCTGCTCCTCCTGAAGCTCTGGCTGCTAAATCTGAGGCTTTCCTTCCAATTTCAAGCTGCAAAGCACTTGCTGAATTGCAGGGAAAGTCCGGGAGGCATTTGCTGTGCTGGCACACTTTCTCCTTCCTAGACAGAGTGGAAAAGCTTTTCCCTGCCGTGTAGGCGACAAGAGACGCATTAGACGGGCATCCGGAGCTGTCCGAAGGTAAGCGCCTGTTGCCGGCCTCTTTCGGCACAAGCCCCCGCTCCGGAGCGCACCGCGGCCGGCCGGAGGCTCTCTGCCGGCGAAGGTGCCTCGTCTCCGGCAAGGAAGCCTCAGCCGCTTCTCCTGCACACGGAGAGCGTGCTAGCTGCTGAAACGTGAAGAAAGAAGCTGCAGAACACTGGCACTGAGCGTGCAGCTTTCCAGCGGAGAGAAAAAGCTACTTGAACACTCTGCAAGCCTTTCCACTCCCAAAAACATGCACATGGAAGGAGCTGCTGCAAAAGCGATGCTGTGCTCGCTGCTGCTCCTCCTGAAGCTCTGGCTGCTAAATCTGAGGCTTTCCTTCCAATTTCAAGCTGCAAAGCACTTGCTGAATTGCAGGGAAAGTCCGGGAGGCATTTGCTGTGCTGGCACACTTTCTCCTTCCTAGACAGAGTGGAAAAGCTTTTCCCTGCCGTGTAGGCGACAAGAGACGCATTAGACGGGCATCCGGAGCTGTCCGAAGGTAAGCGCCTGTTCCCGGCCTCTTTCGGCACAAGCCCCCGCTCCGGAGCGCACCGCGGCCGGCCGGAGGCTCTCTGCCGGCGAAGGTGCCTCGTCTCCGGCAAGGAAGCCTCAGCCGCTTCTCCTGCACACGGAGAGCGTGCTAGCTGCTGAAACGTGAAGAAAGAAGCTGCAGAACACTGGCACTGAGCGTGCAGCTTTCCAGCGGAGAGAAAAAGCTACTTGAACACTCTGCAAGCCTTTCCACTCCCAAAAACATGCACATGGAAGGAGCTGCTGCAAAAGCGATGCTGTGCTCGCTGCTGCTCCTCCTGAAGCTCTGGCTGCTAAATCTGAGGCTTTCCTTCCAATTTCAAGCTGCAAAGCACTTGCTGAATTGCAGGGAAAGTCCGGGAGGCATTTGCTGTGCTGGCACACTTTCTCCTTCCTAGACAGAGTGGAAAAGCTTTTCCCTGCCGTGTAGGCGACAAGAGACGCATTAGACGGGCATCCGGAGCTGTCCGAAGGTAAGCGCCTGTTCCCGGCCTCTTTCGGCACAAGCCCCCGCTCCGGAGCGCACCGCGGCCGGCCGGAGGCTCTCTGCCGGCGAAGGTGCCTCGTCTCCGGCAAGGAAGCCTCAGCCGCTTCTCCTGCACACGGAGAGCGTGCTAGCTGCTGAAACGTGAAGAAAGAAGCTGCAGAACACTGGCACTGAGCGTGCAGCTTTCCAGCGGAGAGAAAAAGCTACTTGAACACTCTGCAAGCCTTTCCACTCCCAAAAACATGCACATGGAAGGAGCTGCTGCAAAAGCGATGCTGTGCTCGCTGCTGCTCCTCCTGAAGCTCTGGCTGCTAAATCTGAGGCTTTCCTTCCAATTTCAAGCTGCAAAGCACTTGCTGAATTGCAGGGAAAGTCCGGGAGGCATTTGCTGTGCTGGCACACTTTCTCCTTCCTAGACAGAGTGGAAAAGCTTTTCCCTGCCGTGTAGGCGACAAGAGACGCATTAGACGGGCATCCGGAGCTGTCCGAAGGTAAGCGCCTGTTCCCGGCCTCTTTCGGCACAAGCCCCCGCTCCGGAGCGCACCGCGGCCGGCCGGAGGCTCTCTGCCGGCGAAGGTGCCTCGTCTCCGGCAAGGAAGCCTCAGCCGCTTCTCCTGCACACGGAGAGCGTGCTAGCTGCTGAAACGTGAAGAAAGAAGCTGCAGAACACTGGCACTGAGCGTGCAGCTTTCCAGCGGAGAGAAAAAGCTACTTGAACACTCTGCAAGCCTTTCCACTCCCAAAAACATGCACATGGAAGGAGCTGCTGCAAAAGCGATGCTGTGCTCGCTGCTGCTCCTCCTGAAGCTCTGGCTGCTAAATCTGAGGCTTTCCTTCCAATTTCAAGCTGCAAAGCACTTGCTGAATTGCAGGGAAAGTCCGGGAGGCATTTGCTGTGCTGGCACACTTTCTCCTTCCTAGACAGAGTGGAAAAGCTTTTCCCTGCCGTGTAGGCGACAAGAGACGCATTAGACGGGCATCCGGAGCTGTCCGAAGGTAAGCGCCTGTTCCCGGCCTCTTTCGGCACAAGCCCCCGCTCCGGAGCGCACCGCGGCCGGCCGGAGGCTCTCTGCCGGCGAAGGTGCCTCGTCTCCGGCAAGGAAGCCTCAGCCGCTTCTCCTGCACACGGAGAGCGTGCTAGCTGCTGAAACGTGAAGAAAGAAGCTGCAGAACACTGGCACTGAGCGTGCAGCTTTCCAGCGGAGAGAAAAAGCTACTTGAACACTCTGCAAGCCTTTCCACTCCCAAAAACATGCACATGGAAGGAGCTGCTGCAAAAGCGATGCTGTGCTCGCTGCTGCTCCTCCTGAAGCTTTGGCTGCTAAATCTGAGGCTTTCCTTCCAATTTCAAGCTGCAAAGCACTTGCTGAATTGCAGGGAAAGTCCGGGAGGCATTTGCTCTGCTGGCACACTTTCTCCTTCCTAGACAGAGTGGAAAAGCTTTTCCCTGCCGTGTAGGCGACAAGAGACGCATTAGACGGGCATCCGGAGCTGTCCGAAGGTAAGCGCCTGTTGCCGGCCTCTTTCGGCACAAGCCCCCGCTCCGGAGCGCACCGCGGCCGGCCGGAGGCTCTCTGCCGGCGAAGGTGCCTCGTCTCCGGCAAGGAAGCCTCAGCCGCTTCTCCTGCACACGGAGAGCGTGCTAGCTGCTGAAACGTGAAGAAAGAAGCTGCAGAACACTGGCACTGAGCGTGCAGCTTTCCAGCGGAGAGAAAAAGCTACTTGAACACTCTGCAAGCCTTTCCACTCCCAAAAACATGCACATGGAAGGAGCTGCTGCAAAAGCGATGCTGTGCTCGCTGCTGCTCCTCCTGAAGCTCTGGCTGCTAAATCTGAGGCTTTCCTTCCAATTTCAAGCTGCAAAGCACTTGCTGAATTGCAGGGAAAGTCCGGGAGGCATTTGCTGTGCTGGCACACTTTCTCCTTCCTAGACAGAGTGGAAAAGCTTTTCCCTGCCGTGTAGGCGACAAGAGACGCATTAGACGGGCATCCGGAGCTGTCCGAAGGTAAGCGCCTGTTCCCGGCCTCTTTCGGCACAAGCCCCCGCTCCGGAGCGCACCGCGGCCGGCCGGAGGCTCTCTGCCGGCGAAGGTGCCTCGTCTCCGGCAAGGAAGCCTCAGCCGCTTCTCCTGCACACGGAGAGCGTGCTAGCTGCTGAAACGTGAAGAAAGAAGCTGCAGAACACTGGCACTGAGCGTGCAGCTTTCCAGCGGAGAGAAAAAGCTACTTGAACACTCTGCAAGCCTTTCCACTCCCAAAAACATGCACATGGAAGGAGCTGCTGCAAAAGCGATGCTGTGCTCGCTGCTGCTCCTCCTGAAGCTCTGGCTGCTAAATCTGAGGCTTTCCTTCCAATTTCAAGCTGCAAAGCACTTGCTGAATTGCAGGGAAAGTCCGGGAGGCATTTGCTGTGCTGGCACACTTTCTCCTTCCTAGACAGAGTGGAAAAGCTTTTCCCTGCCGTGTAGGCGACAAGAGACGCATTAGACGGGCATCCGGAGCTGTCCGAAGGTAAGCGCCTGTTCCCGGCCTCTTTCGGCACAAGCCCCCGCTCCGGAGGGCACCGCGGCCGGCCGGAGGCTCTCTGCCGGCGAAGGTGCCTCGTCTCCGGCAAGGAAGCCTCAGCCGCTTCTCCTGCACACGGAGAGCGTGCTAGCTGCTGAAACGTGAAGAAAGAAGCTGCAGAACACTGGCACTGAGCGTGCAGCTTTCCAGCGGAGAGAAAAAGCTACTTGAACACTCTGCAAGCCTTTCCACTCCCAAAAACATGCACATGGAAGGAGCTGCTGCAAAAGCGATGCTGTGCTCGCTGCTGCTCCTCCTGAAGCTCTGGCTGCTAAATCTGAGGCTTTCCTTCCAATTTCAAGCTGCAAAGCACTTGCTGAATTGCAGGGAAAGTCCGGGAGGCATTTGCTGTGCTGGCACACTTTCTCCTTCCTAGACAGAGTGGAAAAGCTTTTCCCTGCCGTGTAGGCGACAAGAGACGCATTAGACGGGCATCCGGAGCTGTCCGAAGGTAAGCGCCTGTTGCCGGCCTCTTTCGGCACAAGCCCCCGCTCCGGAGCGCACCGCGGCCGGCAGGATGCTCTCTGCCGGCGAAGGTGCCTCGTCTCCGGCAAGGAAGCCTCAGCCGCTTCTCCTGCACACGGAGAGCGTGCTAGCTGCTGAAACGTGAAGAAAGAAGCTGCAGAACACTGGCACTGAGCGTGCAGCTTTCCAGCGGAGAGAAAAAGCTACTTGAACACTCTGCAAGCCTTTCCACTCCCAAAAACATGCACATGGAAGGAGCTGCTGCAAAAGCGATGCTGTGCTCGCTGCTGCTCCTCCTGAAGCTCTGGCTGCTAAATCTGAGGCTTTCCTTCCAATTTCAAGCTGCAAAGCACTTGCTGAATTGCAGGGAAAGTCCGGGAGGCATTTGCTGTGCTGGCACACTTTCTCCTTCCTAGACAGAGTGGAAAAGCTTTTCCCTGCCGTGTAGGCGACAAGAGACGCATTAGACGGGCATCCGGAGCTGTCCGAAGGTAAGCGCCTGTTCCCGGCCTCTTTCGGCACAAGCCCCCGCTCCGGAGCGCACCGCGGCCGGCCGGAGGCTCTCTGCCGGCGAAGGTGCCTCGTCTCCGGCAAGGAAGCCTCAGCCGCTTCTCCTGCACACGGAGAGCGTGCTAGCTGCTGAAACGTGAAGAAAGAAGCTGCAGAACACTGGCACTGAGCGTGCAGCTTTCCAGCGGAGAGAAAAAGCTACTTGAACACTCTGCAAGCCTTTCCACTCCCAAAAACATGCACATGGAAGGAGCTGCTGCAAAAGCGATGCTGTGCTCGCTGCTGCTCCTCCTGAAGCTCTGGCTGCTAAATCTGAGGCTTTCCTTCCAATTTCAAGCTGCAAAGCACTTGCTGAATTGCAGGGAAAGCCCGGGAGGCATTTGCTGTGCTGGCACACTTTCTCCTTCCTAGACAGAGTGGAAAAGCTTTTCCCTGCCGTGTAGGCGACAAGAGACGCATTAGACGGGCATCCGGAGCTGTCCGAAGGTAAGCGCCTGTTCCCGGCCTCTTTCGGCACAAGCCCCCGCTCCGGAGCGCACCGCGGCCGGCCGGAGGCTCTCTGCCGGCGAAGGTGCCTCGTCTCCGGCAAGGAAGCCTCAGCCGCTTCTCCTGCACACGGAGAGCGTGCTAGCTGCTGAAACGTGAAGAAAGAAGCTGCAGAACACTGGCACTGAGCGTGCAGCTTTCCAGCGGAGAGAAAAAGCTACTTGAACACTCTGCAAGCCTTTCCACTCCCAAAAACATGCACATGGAAGGAGCTGCTGCAAAAGCGATGCTGTGCTCGCTGCTGCTCCTCCTGAAGCTCTGGCTGCTAAATCTGAGGCTTTCCTTCCAATTTCAAGCTGCAAAGCACTTGCTGAATTGCAGGGAAAGTCCGGGAGGCATTTGCTGTGCTGGCACACTTTCTCCTTCCTAGACAGAGTGGAAAAGCTTTTCCCTGCCGTGTAGGCGACAAGAGACGCATTAGACGGGCATCCGGAGCTGTCCGAAGTTAAGCGCCTGTTCCCGGCCTCTTTCGGCACAAGCCCCCGCTCCGGAGCGCACCGCGGCCGGCCGGAGGCTCTCTGCCGGCGAAGGTGCCTCGTCTCCGGCAAGGAAGCCTCAGCCGCTTCTCCTGCACACGGAGAGCGTGCTAGCTGCTGAAACGTGAAGAAAGAAGCTGCAGAACACTGGCACTGAGCGTGCAGCTTTCCAGCGGAGAGAAAAAGCTACTTGAACACTCTGCAAGCCTTTCCACTCCCAAAAACATGCACATGGAAGGAGCTGCTGCAAAAGCGATGCTGTGCTCGCTGCTGCTCCTCCTGAAGCTCTGGCTGCTAAATCTGAGGCTTTCCTTCCAATTTCAAGCTGCAAAGCACTTGCTGAATTGCAGGGAACGTCCGGGAGGCATTTGCTGTGCTGGCACACTTTCTCCTTCCTAGACAGAGTGGAAAAGCTTTTCCCTGCCGTGTAGGCGACAAGAGACGCATTAGACGGGCATCCGGAGCTGTCCGAAGGTAAGCGCCTGTTGCCGGCCTCTTTCGGCACAAGCCCCCGCTCCGGAGCGCACCGCGGCCGGCCGGAGGCTCTCTGCCGGCGAAGGTGCCTCGTCTCCGGCAAGGAAGCCTCAGCCGCTTCTCCTGCACACGGAGAGCGTGCTAGCTGCTGAAACGTGAAGAAAGAAGCTGCAGAACACTGGCACTGAGCGTGCAGCTTTCCAGCGGAGAGAAAAAGCTACTTGAACACTCTGCAAGCCTTTCCACTCCCAAAAACATGCACATGGAAGGAGCTGCTGCAAAAGCGATGCTGTGCTCGCTGCTGCTGCTCCTGAAGCTCTGGCTGCTAAATCTGAGGCTTTCCTTCCAATTTCAAGCTGCAAAGCACTTGCTGAATTGCAGGGAAAGTCCGGGAGGCATTTGCTCTGCTGGCACACTTTCTCCTTCCTAGACAGAGTGGAAAAGCTTTTCCCTGCCGTGTAGGCGACAAGAGACGCATTAGACGGGCATCCGGAGCTGTCCGAAGGTAAGCGCCTGTTCCCGGCCTCTTTCGGCACAAGCCCCCGCTCCGGAGCGCACCGCGGCCGGCCGGAGGCTCTCTGCCGGCGAAGGTGCCTCGTCTCCGGCAAGGAAGCCTCAGCCGCTTCTCCTGCACACGGAGAGCGTGCTAGCTGCTGAAACGTGAAGAAAGAAGCTGCAGAACACTGGCACTGAGCGTGCAGCTTTCCAGCGGAGAGAAAAAGCTACTTGAACACTCTGCAAGCCTTTCCACTCCCAAAAACATGCACATGGAAGGAGCTGCTGCAAAAGCGATGCTGTGCTCGCTGCTGCTGCTCCTGAAGCTCTGGCTGCTAAATCTGAGGCTTTCCTTCCAATTTCAAGCTGCAAAGCACTTGCTGAATTGCAGGGAAAGCCCGGGAGGCATTTGCTGTGCTGGCACACTTTCTCCTTCCTAGACAGAGTGGAAAAGCTTTTCCCTGCCGTGTAGGCGACAAGAGACGCATTAGACGGGCATCCGGAGCTGTCCGAAGGTAAGCGCCTGTTCCCGGCCTCTTTCGGCACAAGCCCCCGCTCCGGAGCGCACCGCGGCCGGCCGGAGGCTCTCTGCCGGCGAAGGTGCCTCGTCTCCGGCAAGGAAGCCTCAGCCGCTTCTCCTGCACACGGAGAGCGTGCTAGCTGCTGAAACGTGAAGAAAGAAGCTGCAGAACACTGGCACTGAGCGTGCAGCTTTCCAGCGGAGAGAAAAAGCTACTTGAACACTCTGCAAGCCTTTCCACTCCCAAAAACATGCACATGGAAGGAGCTGCTGCAAAAGCGATGCTGTGCTCGCTGCTGCTGCTCCTGAAGCTCTGGCTGCTAAATCTGAGGCTTTCCTTCCAATTTCAAGCTGCAAAGCACTTGCTGAATTGCAGGGAAAGTCCGGGAGGCATTTGCTGTGCTGGCACACTTTCTCCTTCCTAGACAGAGTGGAAAAGCTTTTCCCTGCCGTGTAGGCGACAAGAGACGCATTAGACGGGCATCCGGAGCTGTCCGAAGGTAAGCGCCTGTTCCCGGCCTCTTTCGGCACAAGCCCCCGCTCCGGAGCGCACCGCGGCCGGCCGGAGGCTCTCTGCCGGCGAAGGTGCCTCGTCTCCGGCAAGGAAGCCTCAGCCGCTTCTCCTGCACACGGAGAGCGTGCTAGCTGCTGAAACGTGAAGAAAGAAGCTGCAGAACACTGGCACTGAGCGTGCAGCTTTCCAGCGGAGAGAAAAAGCTACTTGAACACTCTGCAAGCCTTTCCACTCCCAAAAACATGCACATGGAAGGAGCTGCTGCAAAAGCGATGCTGTGCTCGCTGCTGCTCCTCCTGAAGCTCTGGCTGCTAAATCTGAGGCTTTCCTTCCAATTTCAAGCTGCAAAGCACTTGCTGAATTGCAGGGAAAGTCCGGGAGGCATTTGCTGTGCTGGCACACTTTCTCCTTCCTAGACAGAGTGGAAAAGCTTTTCCCTGCCGTGTAGGCGACAAGAGATGCATTAGACGGGCATCCGGAGCTGTCCGAAGGTAAGCGCCTGTTCCCGGCCTCTTTCGGCACAAGCCCCCGCTCCGGAGCGCACCGCGGTTGGCCGGAGGCTCTCTGCCGGCGAAGGTGCCTCGTCTCCGGCAAGGAAGCCTCAGCCGCTTCTCCTGCACACGGAGAGCGTGCTAGCTGCTGAAACGTGAAGAAAGAAGCTGCAGAACACTGGCACTGAGCGTGCAGCTTTCCAGCGGAGAGAAAAAGCTACTTGAACACTCTGCAAGCCTTTCCACTCCCAAAAACATGCACATGGAAGGAGCTGCTGCAAAAGCGATGCTGTGCTCGCTGCTGCTCCTCCTGAAGCTCTGGCTGCTAAATCTGAGGCTTTCCTTCCAATTTCAAGCTGCAAAGCACTTGCTGAATTGCAGGGAAAGTCCGGGAGGCATTTGCTGTGCTGGCACACTTTCTCCTTCCTAGACAGAGTGGAAAAGCTTTTCCCTGCCGTGTAGGCGACAAGAGACGCATTAGACGGGCATCCGGAGCTGTCCGAAGGTAAGCGCCTGTTCCCGGCCTCTTTCGGCACAAGCCCCCGCTCCGGAGCGCACCGCGGCCGGCCGGAGGCTCTCTGCCGGCGAAGGTGCCTCGTCTCCGGCAAGGAAGCCTCAGCCGCTTCTCCTGCACACGGAGAGCGTGCTAGCTGCTGAAACGTGAAGAAAGAAGCTGCAGAACACTGGCACTGAGCGTGCAGCTTTCCAGCGGAGAGAAAAAGCTACTTGAACACTCTGCAAGCCTTTCCACTCCCAAAAACATGCACATGGAAGGAGCTGCTGCAAAAGCGATGCTGTGCTCGCTGCTGCTCCTCCTGAAGCTCTGGCTGCTAAATCTGAGGCTTTCCTTCCAATTTCAAGCTGCAAAGCACTTGCTGAATTGCAGGGAAAGTCCGGGAGGCATTTGCTGTGCTGGCACACTTTCTCCTTCCTAGACAGAGTGGAAAAGCTTTTCCCTGCCGTGTAGGCGACAAGAGACGCATTAGACGGGCATCCGGAGCTGTCCGAAGGTAAGCGCCTGTTCCCGGCCTCTTTCGGCACAAGCCCCCGCTCCGGAGCGCACCGCGGCCGGCAGGATGCTCTCTGCCGGCGAAGGTGCCTCGTCTCCGGCAAGGAAGCCTCAGCCGCTTCTCCTGCACACGGAGAGCGTGCTAGCTGCTGAAACGTGAAGAAAGAAGCTGCAGAACACTGGCACTGAGCGTGCAGCTTTCCAGCGGAGAGAAAAAGCTACTTGAACACTCTGCAAGCCTTTCCACTCCCAAAAACATGCACATGGAAGGAGCTGCTGCAAAAGCGATGCTGTGCTCGCTGCTGCTCCTCCTGAAGCTCTGGCTGCTAAATCTGAGGCTTTCCTTCCAATTTCAAGCTGCAAAGCACTTGCTGAATTGCAGGGAAAGTCCGGGAGGCATTTGCTGTGCTGGCACACTTTCTCCTTCCTAGACAGAGTGGAAAAGCTTTTCCCTGCCGTGTAGGCGACAAGAGACGCATTAGACGGGCATCCGGAGCTGTCCGAAGGTAAGCGCCTGTTGCCGGCCTCTTTCGGCACAAGCCCCCGCTCCGGAGCGCACCGCGGCCGGCCGGAGGCTCTCTGCCGGCGAAGGTGCCTCGTCTCCGGCAAGGAAGCCTCAGCCGCTTCTCCTGCACACGGAGAGCGTGCTAGCTGCTGAAACGTGAAGAAAGAAGCTGCAGAACACTGGCACTGAGCGTGCAGCTTTCCAGCGGAGAGAAAAAGCTACTTGAACACTCTGCAAGCCTTTCCACTCCCAAAAACATGCACATGGAAGGAGCTGCTGCAAAAGCGATGCTGTGCTCGCTGCTGCTCCTCCTGAAGCTCTGGCTGCTAAATCTGAGGCTTTCCTTCCAATTTCAAGCTGCAAAGCACTTGCTGAATTGCAGGGAAAGTCCGGGAGGCATTTGCTGTGCTGGCACACTTTCTCCTTCCTAGACAGAGTGGAAAAGCTTTTCCCTGCCGTGTAGGCGACAAGAGACGCATTAGACGGGCATCCGGAGCTGTCCGAAGGTAAGCGCCTGTTCCCGGCCTCTTTCGGCACAAGCCCCCGCTCCGGAGCGCACCGCGGCCGGCCGGAGGCTCTCTGCCGGCGAAGGTGCCTCGTCTCCGGCAAGGAAGCCTCAGCCGCTTCTCCTGCACACGGAGAGCGTGCTAGCTGCTGAAACGTGAAGAAAGAAGCTGCAGAACACTGGCACTGAGCGTGCAGCTTTCCAGCGGAGAGAAAAAGCTACTTGAACACTCTGCAAGCCTTTCCACTCCCAAAAACATGCACATGGAAGGAGCTGCTGCAAAAGCGATGCTGTGCTCGCTGCTGCTCCTCCTGAAGCTCTGGCTGCTAAATCTGAGGCTTTCCTTCCAATTTCAAGCTGCAAAGCACTTGCTGAATTGCAGGGAAAGTCCGGGAGGCATTTGCTGTGCTGGCACACTTTCTCCTTCCTAGACAGAGTGGAAAAGCTTTTCCCTGCCGTGTAGGCGACAAGAGACGCATTAGACGGGCATCCGGAGCTGTCCGAAGGTAAGCGCCTGTTCCCGGCCTCTTTCGGCACAAGCCCCCGCTCCGGAGCGCACCGCGGCCGGCCGGAGGCTCTCTGCCGGCGAAGGTGCCTCGTCTCCGGCAAGGAAGCCTCAGCCGCTTCTCCTGCACACGGAGAGCGTGCTAGCTGCTGAAACGTGAAGAAAGAAGCTGCAGAACACTGGCACTGAGCGTGCAGCTTTCCAGCGGAGAGAAAAAGCTACTTGAACACTCTGCAAGCCTTTCCACTCCCAAAAACATGCACATGGAAGGAGCTGCTGCAAAAGCGATGCTGTGCTCGCTGCTGCTCCTCCTGAAGCTCTGGCTGCTAAATCTGAGGCTTTCCTTCCAATTTCAAGCTGCAAAGCACTTGCTGAATTGCAGGGAAAGTCCGGGAGGCATTTGCTGTGCTGGCACACTTTCTCCTTCCTAGACAGAGTGGAAAAGCTTTTCCCTGCCGTGTAGGCGACAAGAGACGCATTAGACGGGCATCCGGAGCTGTCCGAAGGTAAGCGCCTGTTCCCGGCCTCTTTCGGCACAAGCCCCCGCTCCGGAGCGCACCGCGGCCGGCCGGAGGCTCTCTGCCGGCGAAGGTGCCTCGTCTCCGGCAAGGAAGCCTCAGCCGCTTCTCCTGCACACGGAGAGCGTGCTAGCTGCTGAAACGTGAAGAAAGAAGCTGCAGAACACTGGCACTGAGCGTGCAGCTTTCCAGCGGAGAGAAAAAGCTACTTGAACACTCTGCAAGCCTTTCCACTCCCAAAAACATGCACATGGAAGGAGCTGCTGCAAAAGCGATGCTGTGCTCGCTGCTGCTCCTCCTGAAGCTCTGGCTGCTAAATCTGAGGCTTTCCTTCCAATTTCAAGCTGCAAAGCACTTGCTGAATTGCAGGGAAAGTCCGGGAGGCATTTGCTGTGCTGGCACACTTTCTCCTTCCTAGACAGAGTGGAAAAGCTTTTCCCTGCCGTGTAGGCGACAAGAGACGCATTAGACGGGCATCCGGAGCTGTCCGAAGGTAAGCGCCTGTTCCCGGCCTCTTTCGGCACAAGCCCCCGCTCCGGAGCGCACCGCGGCCGGCCGGAGGCTCTCTGCCGGCGAAGGTGCCTCGTCTCCGGCAAGGAAGCCTCAGCCGCTTCTCCTGCACACGGAGAGCGTGCTAGCTGCTGAAACGTGAAGAAAGAAGCTGCAGAACACTGGCACTGAGCGTGCAGCTTTCCAGCGGAGAGAAAAAGCTACTTGAACACTCTGCAAGCCTTTCCACTCCCAAAAACATGCACATGGAAGGAGCTGCTGCAAAAGCGATGCTGTGCTCGCTGCTGCTCCTCCTGAAGCTCTGGCTGCTAAATCTGAGGCTTTCCTTCCAATTTCAAGCTGCAAAGCACTTGCTGAATTGCAGGGAAAGTCCGGGAGGCATTTGCTGTGCTGGCACACTTTCTCCTTCCTAGACAGAGTGGAAAAGCTTTTCCCTGCCGTGTAGGCGACAAGAGACGCATTAGACGGGCATCCGGAGCTGTCCGAAGGTAAGCGCCTGTTCCCGGCCTCTTTCGGCACAAGCCCCCGCTCCGGAGCGCACCGCGGCCGGCCGGAGGCTCTCTGCCGGCGAAGGTGCCTCGTCTCCGGCAAGGAAGCCTCAGCCGCTTCTCCTGCACACGGAGAGCGTGCTAGCTGCTGAAACGTGAAGAAAGAAGCTGCAGAACACTGGCACTGAGCGTGCAGCTTTCCAGCGGAGAGAAAAAGCTACTTGAACACTCTGCAAGCCTTTCCACTCCCAAAAACATGCACATGGAAGGAGCTGCTGCAAAAGCGATGCTGTGCTCGCTGCTGCTCCTCCTGAAGCTCTGGCTGCTAAATCTGAGGCTTTCCTTCCAATTTCAAGCTGCAAAGCACTTGCTGAATTGCAGGGAACGTCCGGGAGGCATTTGCTGTGCTGGCACACTTTCTCCTTCCTAGACAGAGTGGAAAAGCTTTTCCCTGCCGTGTAGGCGACAAGAGACGCATTAGACGGGCATCCGGAGCTGTCCGAAGGTAAGCGCCTGTTCCCGGCCTCTTTCGGCACAAGCCCCCGCTCCGGAGCGCACCGCGGCCGGCCGGAGGCTCTCTGCCGGCGAAGGTGCCTCGTCTCCGGCAAGGAAGCCTCAGCCGCTTCTCCTGCACACGGAGAGCGTGCTAGCTGCTGAAACGTGAAGAAAGAAGCTGCAGAACACTGGCACTGAGCGTGCAGCTTTCCAGCGGAGAGAAAAAGCTACTTGAACACTCTGCAAGCCTTTCCACTCCCAAAAACATGCACATGGAAGGAGCTGCTGCAAAAGCGATGCTGTGCTCGCTGCTGCTGCTCCTGAAGCTCTGGCTGCTAAATCTGAGGCTTTCCTTCCAATTTCAAGCTGCAAAGCACTTGCTGAATTGCAGGGAAAGTCCGGGAGGCATTTGCTGTGCTGGCACACTTTCTCCTTTCTAGACAGAGTGGAAAAGCTTTTCCCTGCCGTGTAGGCGACAAGAGACGCATTAGACGGGCATCCGGAGCTGTCCGAAGGTAAGCGCCTGTTCCCCGCCTCCTACGGCACAAGCCCCCGCTCCGGAGCGCACCGCGGCCGGCCGGAGGCTCTCTGCCGGCGAAGGTGCCTCGTCTCCGGCAAGGAAGCCTCAGCCGCTTCTCCTGCACACGGAGAGCGTGCTAGCTGCTGAAACGTGAAGAAAGAAGCTGCAGAACACTGGCACTGAGCGTGCAGCTTTCCAGCGGAGAGAAAAAGCTACTTGAACACTCTGCAAGCCTTTCCACTCCCAAAAACATGCACATGGAAGGAGCTGCTGCAAAAGCGATGCTGTGCTCGCTGCTGCTCCTCCTGAAGCTCTGGCTGCTAAATCTGAGGCTTTCCTTCCAATTTCAAGCTGCAAAGCACTTGCTGAATTGCAGGGAACGTCCGGGAGGCATTTGCTGTGCTGGCACACTTTCTCCTTCCTAGACAGAGTGGAAAAGCTTTTCCCTGCCGTGTAGGCGACAAGAGACGCATTAGACGGGCATCCGGAGCTGTCCGAAGGTAAGCGCCTGTTCCCGGCCTCTTTCGGCACAAGCCCCCGCTCCGGAGCGCACCGCGGCCGGCCGGAGGCTCTCTGCCGGCGAAGGTGCCGCTTCTCCAACAAGGAAGCCTCAGCCGCTTCTCCTGCACACGGAGAGCGTGCTAGCTGCTGAAACGTGAAGAAAGAAGCTGCAGAACACTGGCACTGAGCGTGCAGCTTTCCAGCGGAGAGAAAAAGCTACTTGAACACTCTGCAAGCCTTTCCACTCCCAAAAACATGCACATGGAAGGAGCTGCTGCAAAAGCGATGCTGTGCTCGCTGCTGCTCCTCCTGAAGCTCTGGCTGCTAAATCTGAGGCTTTCCTTCCAATTTCAAGCTGCAAAGCACTTGCTGAATTGCAGGGAACGTCCGGGAGGCATTTGCTGTGCTGGCACACTTTCTCCTTCCTAGACAGAGTGGAAAAGCTTTTCCCTGCCGTGTAGGCGACAAGAGACGCATTAGACGGGCATCCGGAGCTGTCCGAAGGTAAGCGCCTGTTCCCGGCCTCTTTCGGCACAAGCCCCCGCTCCGGAGCGCACCGCGGCCGGCCGGAGGCTCTCTGCCGGCGAAGGTGCCTCGTCTCCGGCAAGGAAGCCTCAGCCGCTTCTCCTGCACACGGAGAGCGTGCTAGCTGCTGAAACGTGAAGAAAGAAGCTGCAGAACACTGGCACTGAGCGTGCAGCTTTCCAGCGGAGAGAAAAAGCTACTTGAACACTCTGCAAGCCTTTCCACTCCCAAAAACATGCACATGGAAGGAGCTGCTGCAAAAGCGATGCTGTGCTCGCTGCTGCTCCTCCTGAAGCTCTGGCTGCTAAATCTGAGGCTTTCCTTCCAATTTCAAGCTGCAAAGCACTTGCTGAATTGCAGGGAAAGTCCGGGAGGCATTTGCTCTGCTGGCACACTTTCTCCTTCCTAGACAGAGTGGAAAAGCTTTTCCCTGCCGTGTAGGCGACAAGAGACGCATTAGACGGGCATCCGGAGCTGTCCGAAGGTAAGCGCCTGTTCCCGGCCTCTTTCGGCACAAGCCCCCGCTCCGGAGCGCACCGCGGCCGGCCGGAGGCTCTCTGCCGGCGAAGGTGCCTCGTCTCCGGCAAGGAAGCCTCAGCCGCTTCTCCTGCACACGGAGAGCGTGCTAGCTGCTGAAACGTGAAGAAAGAAGCTGCAGAACACTGGCACTGAGCGTGCAGCTTTCCAGCGGAGAGAAAAAGCTACTTGAACACTCTGCAAGCCTTTCCACTCCCAAAAACATGCACATGGAAGGAGCTGCTGCAAAAGCGATGCTGTGCTCGCTGCTGCTCCTCCTGAAGCTCTGGCTGCTAAATCTGAGGCTTTCCTTCCAATTTCAAGCTGCAAAGCACTTGCTGAATTGCAGGGAAAGCCCGGGAGGCATTTGCTGTGCTGGCACACTTTCTCCTTCCTAGACAGAGTGGAAAAGCTTTTCCCTGCCGTGTAGGCGACAAGAGACGCATTAGACGGGCATCCGGAGCTGTCCGAAGGTAAGCGCCTGTTCCCGGCCTCTTTCGGCACAAGCCCCCGCTCCGGAGCGCACCGCGGCCGGCCGGAGGCTCTCTGCCGGCGAAGGTGCCTCGTCTCCGGCAAGGAAGCCTCAGCCGCTTCTCCTGCACACGGAGAGCGTGCTAGCTGCTGAAACGTGAAGAAAGAAGCTGCAGAACACTGGCACTGAGCGTGCAGCTTTCCAGCGGAGAGAAAAAGCTACTTGAACACTCTGCAAGCCTTTCCACTCCCAAAAACATGCACATGGAAGGAGCTGCTGCAAAAGCGATGCTGTGCTCGCTGCTGCTGCTCCTGAAGCTCTGGCTGCTAAATCTGAGGCTTTCCTTCCAATTTCAAGCTGCAAAGCACTTGCTGAATTGCAGGGAAAGTCCGGGAGGCATTTGCTGTGCTGGCACACTTTCTCCTTCCTAGACAGAGTGGAAAAGCTTTTCCCTGCCGTGTAGGCGACAAGAGACGCATTAGACGGGCATCCGGAGCTGTCCGAAGGTAAGCGCCTGTTGCCGGCCTCTTTCGGCACAAGCCCCCGCTCCGGAGCGCACCGCGGCCGGCCGGAGGCTCTCTGCCGGCGAAGGTGCCTCGTCTCCGGCAAGGAAGCCTCAGCCGCTTCTCCTGCACACGGAGAGCGTGCTAGCTGCTGAAACGTGAAGAAAGAAGCTGCAGAACACTGGCACTGAGCGTGCAGCTTTCCAGCGGAGAGAAAAAGCTACTTGAACACTCTGCAAGCCTTTCCACTCCCAAAAACATGCACATGGAAGGAGCTGCTGCAAAAGCGATGCTGTGCTCGCTGCTGCTCCTCCTGAAGCTCTGGCTGCTAAATCTGAGGCTTTCCTTCCAATTTCAAGCTGCAAAGCACTTGCTGAATTGCAGGGAAAGTCCGGGAGGCATTTGCTGTGCTGGCACACTTTCTCCTTCCTAGACAGAGTGGAAAAGCTTTTCCCTGCCGTGTAGGCGACAAGAGACGCATTAGACGGGCATCCGGAGCTGTCCGAAGGTAAGCGCCTGTTGCCGGCCTCTTTCGGCACAAGCCCCCGCTCCGGAGCGCACCGCGGCCGGCCGGAGGCTCTCTGCCGGCGAAGGTGCCTCGTCTCCGGCAAGGAAGCCTCAGCCGCTTCTCCTGCACACGGAGAGCGTGCTAGCTGCTGAAACGTGAAGAAAGAAGCTGCAGAACACTGGCACTGAGCGTGCAGCTTTCCAGCGGAGAGAAAAAGCTACTTGAACACTCTGCAAGCCTTTCCACTCCCAAAAACATGCACATGGAAGGAGCTGCTGCAAAAGCGATGCTGTGCTCGCTGCTGCTCCTCCTGAAGCTCTGGCTGCTAAATCTGAGGCTTTCCTTCCAATTTCAAGCTGCAAAGCACTTGCTGAATTGCAGGGAAAGTCCGGGAGGCATTTGCTGTGCTGGCACACTTTCTCCTTCCTAGACAGAGTGGAAAAGCTTTTCCCTGCCGTGTAGGCGACAAGAGACGCATTAGACGGGCATCCGGAGCTGTCCGAAGGTAAGCGCCTGTTCCCGGCCTCTTTCGGCACAAGCCCCCGCTCCGGAGCGCACCGCGGCCGGCCGGAGGCTCTCTGCCGGCGAAGGTGCCTCGTCTCCGGCAAGGAAGCCTCAGCCGCTTCTCCTGCACACGGAGAGCGTGCTAGCTGCTGAAACGTGAAGAAAGAAGCTGCAGAACACTGGCACTGAGCGTGCAGCTTTCCAGCGGAGAGAAAAAGCTACTTGAACACTCTGCAAGCCTTTCCACTCCCAAAAACATGCACATGGAAGGAGCTGCTGCAAAAGCGATGCTGTGCTCGCTGCTGCTCCTCCTGAAGCTCTGGCTGCTAAATCTGAGGCTTTCCTTCCAATTTCAAGCTGCAAAGCACTTGCTGAATTGCAGGGAAAGTCCGGGAGGCATTTGCTGTGCTGGCACACTTTCTCCTTCCTAGACAGAGTGGAAAAGCTTTTCCCTGCCGTGTAGGCGACAAGAGACGCATTAGACGGGCATCCGGAGCTGTCCGAAGGTAAGCGCCTGTTCCCGGCCTCTTTCGGCACAAGCCCCCGCTCCGGAGCGCACCGCGGCCGGCAGGATGCTCTCTGCCGGCGAAGGTGCCTCGTCTCCGGCAAGGAAGCCTCAGCCGCTTCTCCTGCACACGGAGAGCGTGCTAGCTGCTGAAACGTGAAGAAAGAAGCTGCAGAACACTGGCACTGAGCGTGCAGCTTTCCAGCGGAGAGAAAAAGCTACTTGAACACTCTGCAAGCCTTTCCACTCCCAAAAACATGCACATGGAAGGAGCTGCTGCAAAAGCGATGCTGTGCTCGCTGCTGCTCCTCCTGAAGCTCTGGCTGCTAAATCTGAGGCTTTCCTTCCAATTTCAAGCTGCAAAGCACTTGCTGAATTGCAGGGAAAGTCCGGGAGGCATTTGCTGTGCTGGCACACTTTCTCCTTCCTAGACAGAGTGGAAAAGCTTTTCCCTGCCGTGTAGGCGACAAGAGACGCATTAGACGGGCATCCGGAGCTGTCCGAAGGTAAGCGCCTGTTCCCGGCCTCTTTCGGCACAAGCCCCCGCTCCGGAGCGCACCGCGGCCGGCCGGAGGCTCTCTGCCGGCGAAGGTGCCTCGTCTCCGGCAAGGAAGCCTCAGCCGCTTCTCCTGCACACGGAGAGCGTGCTAGCTGCTGAAACGTGAAGAAAGAAGCTGCAGAACACTGGCACTGAGCGTGCAGCTTTCCAGCGGAGAGAAAAAGCTACTTGAACACTCTGCAAGCCTTTCCACTCCCAAAAACATGCACATGGAAGGAGCTGCTGCAAAAGCGATGCTGTGCTCGCTGCTGCTCCTCCTGAAGCTCTGGCTGCTAAATCTGAGGCTTTCCTTCCAATTTCAAGCTGCAAAGCACTTGCTGAATTGCAGGGAAAGTCCGGGAGGCATTTGCTGTGCTGGCACACTTTCTCCTTCCTAGACAGAGTGGAAAAGCTTTTCCCTGCCGTGTAGGCGACAAGAGACGCATTAGACGGGCATCCGGAGCTGTCCGAAGGTAAGCGCCTGTTGCCGGCCTCTTTCGGCACAAGCCCCCGCTCCGGAGCGCACCGCGGCCGGCCGGAGGCTCTCTGCCGGCGAAGGTGCCTCGTCTCCGGCAAGGAAGCCTCAGCCGCTTCTCCTGCACACGGAGAGCGTGCTAGCTGCTGAAACGTGAAGAAAGAAGCTGCAGAACACTGGCACTGAGCGTGCAGCTTTCCAGCGGAGAGAAAAAGCTACTTGAACACTCTGCAAGCCTTTCCACTCCCAAAAACATGCACATGGAAGGAGCTGCTGCAAAAGCGATGCTGTGCTCGCTGCTGCTCCTCCTGAAGCTCTGGCTGCTAAATCTGAGGCTTTCCTTCCAATTTCAAGCTGCAAAGCACTTGCTGAATTGCAGGGAAAGTCCGGGAGGCATTTGCTGTGCTGGCACACTTTCTCCTTCCTAGACAGAGTGGAAAAGCTTTTCCCTGCCGTGTAGGCGACAAGAGACGCATTAGACGGGCATCCGGAGCTGTCCGAAGGTAAGCGCCTGTTCCCGGCCTCTTTCGGCACAAGCCCCCGCTCCGGAGCGCACCGCGGCCGGCCGGAGGCTCTCTGCCGGCGAAGGTGCCTCGTCTCCGGCAAGGAAGCCTCAGCCGCTTCTCCTGCACACGGAGAGCGTGCTAGCTGCTGAAACGTGAAGAAAGAAGCTGCAGAACACTGGCACTGAGCGTGCAGCTTTCCAGCGGAGAGAAAAAGCTACTTGAACACTCTGCAAGCCTTTCCACTCCCAAAAACATGCACATGGAAGGAGCTGCTGCAAAAGCGATGCTGTGCTCGCTGCTGCTCCTCCTGAAGCTCTGGCTGCTAAATCTGAGGCTTTCCTTCCAATTTCAAGCTGCAAAGCACTTGCTGAATTGCAGGGAAAGTCCGGGAGGCATTTGCTGTGCTGGCACACTTTCTCCTTCCTAGACAGAGTGGAAAAGCTTTTCCCTGCCGTGTAGGCGACAAGAGACGCATTAGACGGGCATCCGGAGCTGTCCGAAGGTAAGCGCCTGTTCCCGGCCTCTTTCGGCACAAGCCCCCGCTCCGGAGCGCACCGCGGCCGGCAGGATGCTCTCTGCCGGCGAAGGTGCCTCGTCTCCGGCAAGGAAGCCTCAGCCGCTTCTCCTGCACACGGAGAGCGTGCTAGCTGCTGAAACGTGAAGAAAGAAGCTGCAGAACACTGGCACTGAGCGTGCAGCTTTCCAGCGGAGAGAAAAAGCTACTTGAACACTCTGCAAGCCTTTCCACTCCCAAAAACATGCACATGGAAGGAGCTGCTGCAAAAGCGATGCTGTGCTCGCTGCTGCTCCTCCTGAAGCTCTGGCTGCTAAATCTGAGGCTTTCCTTCCAATTTCAAGCTGCAAAGCACTTGCTGAATTGCAGGGAAAGCCCGGGAGGCATTTGCTGTGCTGGCACACTTTCTCCTTCCTAGACAGAGTGGAAAAGCTTTTCCCTGCCGTGTAGGCGACAAGAGACGCATTAGACGGGCATCCGGAGCTGTCCGAAGGTAAGCGCCTGTTCCCGGCCTCTTTCGGCACAAGCCCCCGCTCCGGAGCGCACCGCGGCCGGCCGGAGGCTCTCTGCCGGCGAAGGTGCCTCGTCTCCGGCAAGGAAGCCTCAGCCGCTTCTCCTGCACACGGAGAGCGTGCTAGCTGCTGAAACGTGAAGAAAGAAGCTGCAGAACACTGGCACTGAGCGTGCAGCTTTCCAGCGGAGAGAAAAAGCTACTTGAACACTCTGCAAGCCTTTCCACTCCCAAAAACATGCACATGGAAGGAGCTGCTGCAAAAGCGATGCTGTGCTCGCTGCTGCTCCTCCTGAAGCTCTGGCTGCTAAATCTGAGGCTTTCCTTCCAATTTCAAGCTGCAAAGCACTTGCTGAATTGCAGGGAAAGTCCGGGAGGCATTTGCTGTGCTGGCACACTTTCTCCTTCCTAGACAGAGTGGAAAAGCTTTTCCCTGCCGTGTAGGCGACAAGAGACGCATTAGACGGGCATCCGGAGCTGTCCGAAGGTAAGCGCCTGTTCCCGGCCTCTTTCGGCACAAGCCCCCGCTCCGGAGCGCACCGCGGCCGGCAGGATGCTCTCTGCCGGCGAAGGTGCCTCGTCTCCGGCAAGGAAGCCTCAGCCGCTTCTCCTGCACACGGAGAGCGTGCTAGCTGCTGAAACGTGAAGAAAGAAGCTGCAGAACACTGGCACTGAGCGTGCAGCTTTCCAGCGGAGAGAAAAAGCTACTTGAACACTCTGCAAGCCTTTCCACTCCCAAAAACATGCACATGGAAGGAGCTGCTGCAAAAGCGATGCTGTGCTCGCTGCTGCTCCTCCTGAAGCTCTGGCTGCTAAATCTGAGGCTTTCCTTCCAATTTCAAGCTGCAAAGCACTTGCTGAATTGCAGGGAAAGTCCGGGAGGCATTTGCTGTGCTGGCACACTTTCTCCTTCCTAGACAGAGTGGAAAAGCTTTTCCCTGCCGTGTAGGCGACAAGAGACGCATTAGACGGGCATCCGGAGCTGTCCGAAGGTAAGCGCCTGTTCCCGGCCTCTTTCGGCACAAGCCCCCGCTCCGGAGCGCACCGCGGCCGGCCGGAGGCTCTCTGCCGGCGAAGGTGCCTCGTCTCCGGCAAGGAAGCCTCAGCCGCTTCTCCTGCACACGGAGAGCGTGCTAGCTGCTGAAACGTGAAGAAAGAAGCTGCAGAACACTGGCACTGAGCGTGCAGCTTTCCAGCGGAGAGAAAAAGCTACTTGAACACTCTGCAAGCCTTTCCACTCCCAAAAACATGCACATGGAAGGAGCTGCTGCAAAAGCGATGCTGTGCTCGCTGCTGCTCCTCCTGAAGCTCTGGCTGCTAAATCTGAGGCTTTCCTTCCAATTTCAAGCTGCAAAGCACTTGCTGAATTGCAGGGAAAGTCCGGGAGGCATTTGCTGTGCTGGCACACTTTCTCCTTCCTAGACAGAGTGGAAAAGCTTTTCCCTGCCGTGTAGGCGACAAGAGACGCATTAGACGGGCATCCGGAGCTGTCCGAAGGTAAGCGCCTGTTCCCGGCCTCTTTCGGCACAAGCCCCCGCTCCGGAGCGCACCGCGGCCGGCCGGAGGCTCTCTGCCGGCGAAGGTGCCTCGTCTCCGGCAAGGAAGCCTCAGCCGCTTCTCCTGCACACGGAGAGCGTGCTAGCTGCTGAAACGTGAAGAAAGAAGCTGCAGAACACTGGCACTGAGCGTGCAGCTTTCCAGCGGAGAGAAAAAGCTACTTGAACACTCTGCAAGCCTTTCCACTCCCAAAAACATGCACATGGAAGGAGCTGCTGCAAAAGCGATGCTGTGCTCGCTGCTGCTCCTCCTGAAGCTCTGGCTGCTAAATCTGAGGCTTTCCTTCCAATTTCAAGCTGCAAAGCACTTGCTGAATTGCAGGGAAAGTCCGGGAGGCATTTGCTGTGCTGGCACACTTTCTCCTTCCTAGACAGAGTGGAAAAGCTTTTCCCTGCCGTGTAGGCGACAAGAGACGCATTAGACGGGCATCCGGAGCTGTCCGAAGGTAAGCGCCTGTTCCCGGCCTCTTTCGGCACAAGCCCCGCTCCGGAGCGCACCGCGGCCGGCCGGAGGCTCTCTGCCGGCGAAGGTGCCTCGTCTCCGGCAAGGAAGCCTCAGCCGCTTCTCCTGCACACGGAGAGCGTGCTAGCTGCTGAAACGTGAAGAAAGAAGCTGCAGAACACTGGCACTGAGCGTGCAGCTTTCCAGCGGAGAGAAAAAGCTACTTGAACACTCTGCAAGCCTTTCCACTCCCAAAAACATGCACATGGAAGGAGCTGCTGCAAAAGCGATGCTGTGCTCGCTGCTGCTCCTCCTGAAGCTCTGGCTGCTAAATCTGAGGCTTTCCTTCCAATTTCAAGCTGCAAAGCACTTGCTGAATTGCAGGGAAAGTCCGGGAGGCATTTGCTGTGCTGGCACACTTTCTCCTTCCTAGACAGAGTGGAAAAGCTTTTCCCTGCCGTGTAGGCGACAAGAGACGCATTAGACGGGCATCCGGAGCTGTCCGAAGTTAAGCGCCTGTTCCCGGCCTCTTTCGGCACAAGCCCCCGCTCCGGAGCGCACCGCGGCCGGCCGGAGGCTCTCTGCCGGCGAAGGTGCCTCGTCTCCGGCAAGGAAGCCTCAGCCGCTTCTCCTGCACACGGAGAGCGTGCTAGCTGCTGA